>NC_140179.1:47110905-47125905 GCF_963971535.1 Notolepis coatsorum
AGACATACATTAATTCCCTAACCCATTACCCTAACCTTCACCTAACCATAACTCCTAACCATGTGTGATGCTTTACATTGTAATACTCCCCCCTCTCTCTCTTCCCCTCTCTCTCTCTCTGTCTTTACTGTCTCTCTCCAGGGGCTTTTATCTAAAACAGAGATTCCTTAAACTCAACATGAAAAGAGAAAAATAAAAAGAGAAGGAGGAGGAGAAGCTAGAGGGCAGAATGAGATGAAAATACAGAGAGAAAAGAATGTGGGAGAGAAGAGAGGGAAAGAAAGATAGTGATGGACCCCAGGGGAGGAGAGAGAGAGAGGGACTATTGTGTGTGTGTGTATTTGTGTGTGTGGTGTGTCTGTTTGTGTGTGTGTGTGTGTGTGTGTGTGTGTGTGTGTGTGTGTGTGTGCGTGTGTATGTGTGTGTGAGTGCGAGTGTGTGTGTGTGTGTGTGTGAATGCAAGTGCAAGTGTGTGTGCATGTGTGTGACTGGTGTGTGTACGTGTGTGTGAGTGTGTGTGTGTGTGTGTGTTTGTGTGAATGCGAGTGCAAGTGTGTGTGCATGTGTGTGACTGTGTGTGTACGTGTGTGTGAGTGTGTGTGTGTGTGTGTGCGTGTATATGTGTGTGTGAATGCCAGTGCAAGTGTGTGTGCATGTGTGTGACTGTGTGTGTACGTGTGTGTGAGTGTGTGTGTGTGTGTGCGTTATATGTTGTGTGCGAGTGCGAGTGCGTGTGTGTCGTGTGCGAATACGTGTGTGTGTGTGTGTGTGTGTGTGTGTGTGTGTGTGTGTGTGTGTGTGTGTGTGTGTGTGTGTGTGTGTGTGTGTGTGTGTGTGTGTGTGTGCGCTTGTCTTCCTACTGTTATTATCAAATGTGATGTCGGATATTTCGTCTTGTAACTCGAGACCCGAAGCACGCAATAGGTTGAGTGGGGTGACGATCGAAAGGCGGCAAATTCAACTTTCCAAAATGTATTTGTTGATTGGTGAAAAATGCAGGCGGAGCTGGCAGACGAGAGCAAAGTGGCGCGACGTGTGACGACTCTCTAAAATGAGTAATTATTATTTATTTAAAAAAAATATATTATATTTTTAGGGGTCGAAATCTAAAATCCAGAACCAATATTTATTCTTTCTTCTTCTCTTTCCACCAGGGGGGGGGGGGGGGGGGGGCGGTGCCCTAGTGCCCTCTATGGACCAGCCGCCACTGTACAGTACTGAATTCTGCCATCCGGACACACAAATAGGATTATAGAATATAGAATATCAGGCCTATAAATTACCTTATTATGGCTAAGTCACACATCTATGGATCAGGCCAAATCTCCCCTTTCCAATGGCAGAGTTCAATCTGGATTTAGTATCACCAGGCGCCCCTGACAGTGCAGCAAAAGCCGCGAATGAAATCTAGTGTGAGTACAGTTACTTTTTTATAATGTACATTTCGAACTAACTGTGTTCTGTTTTATGTATACATTCAGGTTTGTGGGATATGATGCCAAAAAATAAGAGAAAGAAAAAAGTCACGCTAGAAGTCAGATGATTGACATGATTGGCTGGCGTGAGCTGGGAAGTGTAGTTCTTTGAAATTCTAAAACCCCATCGAAAGCCCTGGGTCTCTTCTCTCAAAAGACTACACTCAAGTTAGGTTGCGCCAAATCCTTGCGTCTATAAGCGCATTTTTCCGACTCTATGCCCTGAGATTTCTATAAACTCATATTTCACTAATAACACTTAAAATCATCGGTAAACAAACGTAATGCTGTATACACTTTGACTGCTGTTTTTGATTGGGTTAGGGTCTTTACTCTTGGCTACATTTGAAAAGAAAATGCAACATTAATTCATACATTCTGTAGAGATGGATTTATGGCGTGATATCAATCTCATACCGGTACCTGACCACTCGGGCTTAAGAGGTTAAAGGTCCACTTGCAGGTTAAACCCTACTCTTCAATTATGGGTAGTTTACCTCATTGGTATCTATTTTCATTATTAATTTTTTTCCATTTGACGCCGGAAATTCCACTCAGAAAGGGTTAAAAATGTCCACGCACGAATAACATGTATGGAGCCAATCAAAAAGCTTATCAGACGCTATCAGTGCCATGACGTCACTGCCAGGCACGTTGGAACTTTAAATCGGCAGGGGGTGCTGCCTTTCTGAGATTTCCCCCCCTCAGAACGCCGTGAGAGGAACATTCGTTGTTTAGAATGGCTTTGAAATAAGTTATTTCTAATGACCCTTTAACTGAAAATGACGTGAGACGTGAGGCAAACGAGAAAAACATAATAATTGTTTTTTTTTTACTTTTCAAACCTGAAGAAATAAAAACAAACAAACCTCACTTGAACTTCTGAATACCTCACTTGGCTTGGCTCCATCTCCAAGTCTGTATGACACATTTCTATATATGGGTTAGCTTCAATGTTAGATTGAATGCAGCTCCTACAACGACTCTGTCGCGCCAAAATTAAGACGTTACACAGCTGATACCAATTGTATTATCAATGCACGGCTAATTAAGTGTTTTATATTACATCGGTCCGCGACCCGATGGTTGGGGACCTCTGCTCCGTTATGCACAAGTTTATAGACTTTCGGAGTGCGTATATTATTCAATGAGACTGCCAGCCAGCTCTTGCTCGACGGAGAAATACAATTTCAATTGTGACGAGAGAAGATCTCCCGATTCAGATACAATTGAACACAAACGGTTCCAAAGATATTAATGTTTTGCGGCAAATTTTCACCCTGCAATGGATTTTGGTGCATCTATGAACACTATGAATTGAAAATGGGGGACCCTGATGTAAACAAGACAAACGTCTTTCTCTGGTCTGCATCCCCTTAATTGTGTGTATTGAGCCATACTGTATTGTACCCATTCTGCAATCTGTTAAATACAGTTTTCATTCATTCTCATCTCCTCTCTCATCTGTGCGTCTCCTCTCCGACACCCGAGACAGCAGGGAGCACTGTCAGCCAGTCACAGTGGCCACTCCCCTCAGACGCAACTGTAGTATTTCACACAGGAGGAAAATAATACAGTCGGGCAATCTAACAAGAATTAACGTATTTACAAGTGTGTCAGTGTAATGGTAAAGTCAAGTGCTTTGAGCAGGATAAACTTATAACTTATATTATATATATGTTACAGTATATAAAAATACCGTTTTTACTTTTGTGCAGTAACTGAAGCTGCCACTAGGGGGTTCTGCCACACCCGCCGCACCCCCTGTTCCAACGTGCCTGGTCACTGCAGGTAACTTTCCCCTACTTCTGATCCACACTAATGCAGTTTGACGAGTGCAGAAAGCTATTTCCTTGATCCAAATGGACGCTTTACAAGACGCAAATGGGTTTAATCGTCGGAGAGACTTTGATGGACCAGCTACAATTGCATCTTTGGTTGAAACAAGGTAGTTATAAGGTTTTCAATGTCGTAAAAAAAGAACTACATGTACCACTAGGCAGCCTGTTGTTCAGTACAGCAGCGCTATTGGTCTGTTAGGCTGTCGCCTTATGCCTTATCCCCGTCCGGGTCATAGTACCAAGCTGGCTATATGGCTCTGGCTAACGTTAACGTTACCCCGCTAACATTAGCATTATGTCTACTGTCGTGAACCATTTTAAATCGGGGCATGTAGAAGAGTTTCGGGAACGAGTAAAATGTGCAGGTCCTCTTCTCAGACCTGTGGGGCAAAGCACTGCACGCATCATGCCGGCTAGCAAGCTACAGTACACGTCACGGCATGTTGATACCATGATAGTAGCCCCTCGGATAGCACTCGGTGCATCACAGTCACGAAAGGGGCTACCACGATAGCTAACTAACGTTAACGTTACAAGCTCAAACACCTATAACTACTGTCGTGTCCATAAGTTCCCTGGCAGAATACTTTGTTTGTGAGGACAAATGTATACAAAGAGGAGAGAACCATTTTAAATCGGGGCATGTTAGGAGTTTCGGGATAGCCGGCTAGCAAGCTAGCTAACTTAGCTACTAACGTTATATACACAATATGTACAACGACACAATGATTTACATGAGTATTTACAAATATGGTAACGTGGTTGTGGCTTTTACAAATAGTGGTTAGCTTTAGAGATAAATGGCTATGATCACGGAGCAATAGTGTTAGGTGAAACAGATACTAGATCCTCGGCTAGTAGTAGCAAGAAGGCTCTCTGCTTCCTGCCACTACCTGCCTGTGATTCTCAGACCCCCTGCTGCCCTGTACCTGGTGTGACGTCATCATTAAGATGACACGCGCACGTTATGAACCATGGATTAAAATATCCACGTGCGTGGTGGTTGTGGTTGGGAGGACAAAATGTTTGATAAAAACGCTAAAACTGGGTAAATTTCGATAATTTTTTCCCCCCTCTTCATGAAAGTCACCGTTGGCCTAGTCACATTGTTTATTGAACAAAAATACAACATGCAAGTGGGTCTTTAAGAGCACCTCCCCATGCGCTGATGACTCCGGGGGGGACTATCGTAGGTTTTCTCTTACAAACTTCCTACAGGGTTATTTACGAGGAAACTTACGAGAATGTTGGTGCATGAGGTCCATTATCTGTAACTGTATCTGTATTCGGATAGTCTGGAAGTTGGGTGTTTTTCTGGCAACAATTATTGCACAATACAAATCAAATGAACAAATTAACATTAGATTAAAGGAAGTCGCGTTAAATCCGGCAAATGTATTTTCTAACCTAATATTAATTGGAAATGCAATCAAAAGCATCACATTGATTTCATATTGGCATATATAATCAATCATAAACTGACAACAACCAGCATTGCATGTAGAGAACATATCTAGATGATAAAATAGACTGATGCAGGTGTGGGGGTGGGAGTGTGGAGGCTGGGGTGGGGGGTGGGAGTGTGGAGGCTGGGGTGGTGGTGGGAGTGTGGAGCAGTGCAGCATAGCCTGCAAGCAGCGGCAGAGAGCAGCCATGCACTAAATAGCGGGAGGCAGAAATGGACCACGCTGTTGACAGAGTTTTAGTCTTGTTGATTATGATTATGACTTCAGCGTCCTGCATGAACTAACGCTAAACTACACGTTTCTCTCTCTCTCTCTCTCTCTCTCTCTCTCTCTCTCTCTCTCTCTCTCTCTCTCTCTCTCTCTCTCTCTCCCTCTCACGCACTAACCTGTTCCAGGTGGCGTTGGCACCGGCCCTCCTCTGCTGCGTCCCTCTGTCCGCCTTCTCCTCCGTCAGCCCCCCCGCTGCTGCTCCACCCTTCTCTCCCCCTCCTCCTCCTCCTCCTCCTCCTCCACCTCCTCCTCCTCCTCCTCCTCCTCCTCCTCCCCCTCCTCCGTGGTGGGAGCTCAGGTCACTCAGGCTGAGGGTGGAAGAGCTGCTTCCCAACTTCAACCTGCTGTGAAGAGACCTGGTGGTAGAGAGAGAGAGAGAGAGAGAGAGAGAGAGAGAGAGAGAGAGAGAGAGAGAGAGAGAGAGAGAGAGAGAGAGAGAGAGAGGATAATGAGAGAGAGAGGAACTGATCTTATTGTAATTTTCATTACAATGTGTTTGTCAATACAATTAAATAACTACACATTATATCGGACAACATGTGTCCCCATCATATTTAAAACCACATGAGATCTCATGTAAAAAAGTGCTAAAATACAACTGTCCTTCTGCAACACAACAAAAAAAACGTCATTGAAGCTCCACTCAAACAAAAAAGTGTCCATATTTCCATTCAACACATACATCTCAGCAAGAACAACATATGAGCAACCCAAGAAGGGTCCCGTCAGTCCAATTTTGTCCATTTTGATACCCAGCGCATGGAACAGATCCCCCTCATCAGGACCCTCCGTTCCACTGAAATAGTCCTGCAACAGGTCTTGTCCCCGATGCTCCGCGCTTCAGTCCAATCGTTGTGACAGGCTGTCCTCAGCCCCAGTAAAGAAGCCACTTCCTCTGTGTGGTGAATTCCTGGCCCGGCTACATCCACTACATGTTTCAGTTTCACTGTCCCAACTGAGTGCAGACGCTGTACAAGCCCAGGTCTACTACCGTCCTGAATGTCCAGCCGGGCTCCATACATCAGAGGCTCCAACATACAGTTAGTTAAAAACAGAGATGTTAAAGGGTCAATATTGAGCGTGGAAAACTTGATATCACTCATAATCTCCAAAAGGAGTGCACAACAGATGAAAAAAACACAGGATCCGTCCTAAACTACTTGGATTCAGGTTACCCTTCATTATCAGTTTATTGAGCTTTTGTAAAATTGTCCTCAGTCTAAAAACTTCCTGGGAAGTGTACCCCCATTGTTCTTCATCCTCATTTGAGTTCTTGCTGAAATAATAAACATCTCCTTATCTTCAAAATAATCTCCAACTTTGACATTATTCATGTTTTTTGTTGTGTGCAGGGACTTTTGTATCTGCCTGACTGCATAACGTCTTCTCTGTTGCGAATCAGACACTTGAGAATCATTGGGAAACGGTGCTACTGTTCTACATCCTCCTGACTCTCTTTGACCAAACTTGTCACTCCTTCTTTAGCCACTGTTGCCACTTTCTTTTTCCTTTTCAAATGATACAAGTACATTTTCCCCCACCCCTCCATCACTACTTCCCACCACGTCATCCACTGTCTGGCTGTTTACATTATCTACCACATTCGGCTTTTTTCCTATTATTTCACTGTCACTTGTCATATTTTCCTTAACTATTTTCTTTCTCTGACATGGTGTTGGGGGACCAAACCACCTCTGTTCTCTCCTGTTACCTCGCCACTGGTTGAGGGAGGAGCAGCGTCTCTCACCCCTCCCTCCTCTGTACCTGCGCTGCCCGCAGCGCTGCATTCCTCCTGGGGCTGAGATTGTGCACCTCTCGCCTCTCCCCTCGGACAATTGCGCACTATATGTCTTTCCTCTCCACACTTGAAACACTTTGAGTTTCCAGAGTTCACAAAAACGACATAATCAAAATCATCAACTCTTAATTTGAAAACCAAATCAAGCTCTTCTCCGCTGTTCTTGAGAATCATTAAAACCTGGCGTCTATGTGAGACAACATGCTTTAATAGCGGAGATTTACATCCCGACGACATTTTCCTTATCGGGGAAATTATCCTCTCATGTCGTGCAAGTTGACTTATTAATAGTTTGTCACTTATGAACGGTGGAATGTTAGATATGTTAATCCTTCTGCCTGGTGTGGAGAGAGGCGCCACGGCAATGAACGCATCGTCGATACTGACTCCGGATTCTACCACAGCGTTCACCTTCTCCAGACAGTCCAGAAAAATCACAACTCCACGTTCATTTTCGCAGCAGATTTAACACTTTTGTGCCAACAACGTCAACTACTGTCAAGCTGCAGTCCTCTACGGACACATTAGGAGCAGGTATTTTAACACCATGCTTCCTACTGAGTCAGGCCAAATCCATACTGGCGTCTCACGCCAACCAGCAGCACAACCTGGCCGACTGCCAAACAAACAAAACTCCCCACTTAACCCTGTACACACCAAACACACAGCAAACTAACACTACACTATAATTACAATATTGCATAAATAAATTTAACTAAATAGATAGATAAAGATAGAAAAACTCACACTACTTTCACGCACCTCCAATCTCCAATCTCACTCCCAGCATGCACTGAGAGAGAGAGAGAGAGAGAGGAGAATGAGAGAGAGAGAGGAGAATGAGAGAGAGTAGAATGAGAGAGAGGAGTATGAGAAAGGGGAGAATGAGAGAGAGGAGAATGAGAGAGAGAGAGAGAGAGAGAGGTGAGAGATCGAGGATAGAGAGAGAGAAGGGAGCGAGAGGGGGGTAGAAAGAGAGAGGGAGAGAGAGGGAGGGAGGGGAGAGAAGTCAGAAGGAGAGAGGGGGAGGGATGGAAGGGGGTAGAGAGATAGAGGGAGGGAGGCGAGAAAGGGGGAGGAGGGGGAGAGAGAGGGAGGTAGAGAGGGTGGAGAGAGAGAGGGAGGAGGGAAAGAGAGAGGGGGAGAGAGAGAGAGAGAGAGAGAGAGAGAGAGAGAGAGAGAGAGAGAGAGAGAGAGAGAGAGAGAGAGAGAGAGAGAGAAAGCTGCCCCTCCAGAAGCTATTACAGTTCCGTGGGAGACATGATAGAAGGTCTGTATGAGCAAAGCTGGGTGATGGATGCAGCAACTCTACAGACACGGAGCTGATGAGAATTGGCAGAGACCTGACGTTGCAGTTGGCCCAGTCCTCCAGTACCTTCACTAATGTATTGAAACATATGCCCATATTCAACCACCTCCATGTTTTCGAAACAGAATCTCCAAAAGTGACAAAAAGTTCAAGAGGACAGTGGCATCCGTCCGCTGCAGGCGTGCATCGCCAGTTGGGTTCCGTGAGCGCACTTCTGTTTTGGAACCGCTTCCAAATTAGAAAAATATCTGGATAACGTTAAAGGAACACACCAAAATTAGGGGAAATGCGCTTACTATCTTCTCCAGAGTCAAACAAGAAGATAGATACCCATTTCCTCTCCAGTAGAAAGCTATCCGGCTGCAAGCTAGCCTCAGCACAAATTTACGGAAGTGGATACGGACCACTAGCCTAGATTAAAACTCTGGGAGAAGCGTTTAATTAATTAATTTGTGCTAAACTAGGCTAGCTTGCAGCCGGATAGCTTTCTACTGAACAGAGGAAATTAGCATCTACTGTATCTAGATGGTAAGCGTATTTCCCATAATGTTGGCATGTTCCTTCCTGTGAGACTCACAAATCCTCCTATCAACCCCTCCTCCCCTTATTCAGCTACTCTCAACTGTTTCGGAGTTTATTTAACATTGCTGAAAGGTTATTTTATTATTACACTAAAAGCAGTGCAATAAAAGCAATACAAATGCTTTACCGAAGAAATTGTAAATAATTATCTGAAAACGATTTGATAATCAGATTCAATATAGACAGATTCAGAATAAAGATGGTTACAGAAGTCTGGCCTAAATCACATAGAGAGACTGAATCTTATCAAATGAGGTTTCATGGTCTATTAGGTATCAGTGAGTCTGGGGGTCATTGCCATTAACCATTTCACTGCCGCACTACCAAACGGTTAACCCTTTTTCACTGCGACAATAAACAGAAGGTTAACCCTTTCACTGCCACACAACATCAGCTTAACCTTTTCACTGGTACACTACAGAAGGTTACTGGTTTAAAAGCCACATGTTACAAGGTGTAAAAATTATAGTGTTCATACTGCAACATGGCAGCATGACAGCAGACACCTTTACACCCATCTTCCTGTCACACACACACACACACACACACACACACACACACACACACACACACACACACACACACACACACACACACACACACACACACACACACACACACACACACACACACACACACACACACACACACACACACACACACACACACACACACACACACACACACACACACACACACACACACACACACACACACACACACACACACACACACACACATACAGCCTAATCCCTAGTCCTAGAAATAGCCCTTGCCAACTTGTCAACCTGTCTGTCTATCTATCTATCAATATGTCTGTCTATCAATCTGTGTCTGTCTGTCATTCTTTCCCGCTTTTTTCTTTCATCCTAAGTGTGTAAAAGCCAACTTTATTTCCAACTGAGAGAGAGAGAGAGAGAGAGAGAGAGAGAGAGAGAGAGAGAGAGATAGAGAGAGAGAGAGAGAGAGAGAGATAGAGAGTCTGTGTGTGTGTGTGTGTGAGAGAGAGAGACAGAGAGAGAGACAGAGAGAGACAGAGAGAGAGAGAGAGAGAGAGAGAGAGAGAGAGAGAGAGAGAGAGAGAGAGAGAGAGAGAGAGAGAGAGAGAGGAACTGATCTTACAGGCTCAATTTCACTTGTAAAAGTGAAGGCTTGCAGTATGGTGTAACTGGTGTGTGTGTGTGTGTGTGTGTGTGTGTGTGTGTGTGTGTAGGTGTGTGTGTGTGTGTGTGTGTGTGCGTGTCTGTCTGTAGGTATACATAGGTACATGTATGTGTATATGCATGTGTGCGTGTGTGTGTGTGTGTGCGTGTGTGTGTGTGTGTGTGTGTGTGTGTGTAGGTGTGTGTGTGTGTGTGTGTGTGTGTAGGTGTGTGTGTGTGTAGGTGTGTGTGTGTGTGTGTCTGTCTGTAGGTATACATAGGTACATGTATGTGTATATGCATGTGTGCGTGTGTGTGTTCTACTGAAGTAGAGAGACTACCTCAAAACCACAGATGTTCTGAGTAGAGACGAGGAAACAGAACAACTAAACTCGTGACACTCTGATCAAGTACATTCCATCAACATTTTCTTACCAGCAATAATTTCCTTACTAGTAACTCGGTTCTTCATACTGCATTTGCTGTGCGAAGTGAAGTGACATTTTACGGGAGGATAATGTTTTTTTTTAACTAGCCTCATTTTGACAGCGGATGCTATAATTTCGTTATGCCCTCACAACGGTAATACCTTGAAGCTGATGACGTTGGGTAATCGTGCAGGCGGCTGGCTTCACAAGATCACAAGATCACCTGAGACGAATCCATCTTGTCAGGCTTCAAGTTACAGTATGTGCTTAGTTGTGTCCCAACCACAGCGGTTCAGACCAATCAGCGTCCTTTGAGGAACTACTGGCAGCAAGACACAAGTCCCGGTCCGATTCCAAACAGTTTTAAAGGATGACTTCCCAGATGGTTGTGTTGTAACAGACCATCTGGTGGGTCAGGTTACGGCTGTCTGGCTGAACTGCATCATGCGTAACACTAGTGTCAACACAGACGGCGTCATCAATGGAGCATTTTCACTGTCCATTTTACACCCCTGCCTGTACCGGATGCGTCTATTCTTATCCTAACGGATTTATGCTTCCACGTTTGCGTTTTGCTAATCTGATTGGCCACTGACGTTTCTGGTGCGATCTGATTGGCCACTGACATTTCTGGTCATGTGACATGTGCGCCCAATCGCGTGACGCGCACATTTCCGCCTCGAACAGCAGCAAACTACCTAACGCCTAGTTTATCACTGGTTAAGCTTAGGCGACTCTTTCGAAGTTGGTTATGGTTAGAGTTTGGAATCAGGGCTGGCGTTCTATCGCCCTGCTCTAAGACAAACTCTAACCTTAACCAACTTCGAAAGAGTGCCTAAGCTTAACCGGCGAAAGAACTTGCCGTCACACGATTGGTGCGACCAGAAACGTCAGTGGCCAATCAGAGCGCAAAACGCGAACGCGGAAGCATAAATCCGTTAGGATAAGAATAGACCCGTACCGGATCTGTAGGATGACGTCCTGCTGCTGCCGCGCAGGGCTGTGAGGCTGCTCTAACGTATACGTAACATGACACGACGCGGCCTATTTTTAAACCGCTGCTTAAACACTCTAAATGCGCTGCCTCGTGTGTATCTGAGAGAGAAAACAATATCAGAAGACCTTGTTCAAGGCGAAGAGCCTGTTTCAACCACAGATTACACACCTGACTTTGTGCCCACTTCGGGGGGGGGGGGGCTATGTCCCCGCTCTGCCTCAACACCTGCTCTGCAACATGATTTTACACATACCAATCGGCATGCGGTGCTTGATGCAGGTCCCAGTCCCAGGCTGCGGCGACCTACACAGGCTCCCCGAAGACGACCTGTCCTAGTGATTGGCGACTCCATCACTGCCCTTCATTTGCTTAGATCTTTAGTACACTTGATCTCAAGAAGGTGATTTTTATTTTGAGAACTGCAGCACTTAACACTTTGAATGCCACTCGCGACTTTTCTCGGGTTTACCCCCCCACCGGTGAATGCCACGTCACGAGAATACTCTGTTTTTTTTTTTTTTTTTTTGCGATCTGAAATCATATTGCAACAATACTGTTGGAGATCCAGGCACCGCCGGCGCTCATGTAACGGATATGTACCGCGATAGTGTGACCAGAGACGTGGCTGGCTCGGTAGCGGTACATAGAAGTAAAACTCACTCCCCTGATCCTCAGAGACAGGATAGACATGGTTAGTTAGAAGGGAATTCCTTCCTAGCGCAAAGGTCTGTGGTGTCGCCCGCAGTGTGGGAGACCGGGGTTCGAATCCCACTCAAGGCATCGAAGTGCCTTGGGTGGAGTGGAGTGAGTTTAGGGGGGGTGAATGTAACGGATATGTACCACGATAGTGTGACCAGAGACGTGGCTGGCTCGGTAGCGGTACATAGAAGTAAAACGCACTCCCCTGATCCTCAGAGACAGGATAGACATGGTTAGTTAGAAGGGAATTCCTTTCTTGGCACAGCGGTCTGTGTTGTTGGCCCTGGTGCGGACGCCCGGGGTTCGACTCCCACTCAAAGCATGGTCGAAGTATTGGCAGATGTGAAAAAAGCGCCCCCTATCGTCTCCCAGATGGTAAATCACCCTTTTGGATTGGACTCAATGAAAGTGAATGGGAGAAAGGATTTCTGACTCCACATTTTACTTCTCACTGATGTAACCGGGGTCTACCAGAGTTCATTCTGGAGCCTTGGTGCCGCGGCGAATATGTGTTTTACTGTATACACAATGGATCAATCAAATGAGCGATTTTTTCGAATGGCGAGCGGAAATTGGAATAAACCATTTGGATACCATCTGACCTCACGTAAGGAATCTATGTTATCAGTCTTAGGATAATCAGACTCGTTTTCATGGATATATAAGCGTTTCCCCTATATGTGATATAGCTGTTTTGACTGTAAAAGCCATCAGGAAATAAGAGCAGCGATTATCAGCGCGCGGCACGAGCATGCGTGCGCACACATAAATTATACTATCGATCATCTAGCGTTTATTTGAAAACTATTCATAAATAGGCAGACAAATGACAACGTTCTGGAATATTCCAGTAAAAGACGATTATCATAGAATGGTTTTTTTCCCCGCGAAAACGAGTGATTTTCAAAATGCTATCAAACGGAAATGAAGCGATAAAAAAACAATCTGCCTTGACAATGTTGACTGGAAAATGAGTCTTTGATAAGCGACGGGCAGATTAGACACATAGCCATAATTTAAAACATAGATTAGGCGATATTAAGTTAACATTGGAGTGGATGGTGGCATTCAAGGGGGTAAAAAGGAAAACACGGCTGGCAATCAAAGTGCAAATAACAAGAGCTTGGAAAAAACTTGAATCTCCCAAAGTGTAAAAAAGTGGTTAGAAACTGTAGAGGACATAATAATATGGAAAAGGTAACTTACAAAATCAACAAAAATGTAAATATGCTGGAAAAAATATGGGGTTTCTTTAAACTATGGAAAGGTATTTGACGACATAGACAGATCAGGCTTTGAGATGAGGATTTAAGTAATACATGAAACAGTCATAGAAAACTATAGTAGTAGTAGTAGTAGTAGTAGTAGTAGTAGTAGTAGTAGTAGTAGTAGTAGTAGTAGTAGTAGTAGTAGTAGTAGTAGTGTTAGGGTTTGAAACCGACCTCAAACGCACGGCACAGACAGGTAGTTCAGAGTTAGCCAAATACTAGGGCGTATTTATTTTCAGAGTCAAAAAGGAGCAAGTAACAATCTTGGAACAAAGGGAAACTGCCTTCAGCAGAGTTATCTGCGGCTCTGCAGATCCTCTTGGTGTTCGAGGTGGGGAAACGGTATTGACGCTGCAGCGGCTCTGCAGATACTCCCGGCTTCAACAAAGCGCAAGAGTAAAGCGGGTAAACGAGGCGCAGCTCAAAACGGGGGACAAGGTCTTCACCAGCGGCAATCCACAGATGTCCTGGAGGGAGAGTAGACGAGGCACAGCAACGGGGAACAACAGGCAGAAAACAGAAGTATTCAAAGCAGTAATACTCAAAACGACCCGACATCGAATGAAGGGAAGTCCCAGTATAAAAAGCCTCTGGGGCGCTAATCAAAAACTATGACAGGTGCGCGCTGGAATTGATACTTGCTCCAAAAGCGTGTGGCGGGGAATGCACCAATCAACACCTTAAAGGAGCGGAGCGTGTGGCGGGGAATGCACCAATCAACACAGTACCTTAAAGGAGCGGAGCGTGTGGCGGGGAACGGACCAATCATCACAGTACCTTAAGAAGCCTGTGGCGGGGAATGAACCAATCCTCACAGTACCCCCCCCTCCACGGGAGCCACCCGGCGACCCACTCGGCCCCGGCCTGCCCGGACGGGACCGAAGGAAGCCGGCGATCAGGGGCACTGGAGAGGGGGACAAAGACAGAGGCCCGGAGAGGGGCACCGGAGACGGGGACAGAGGACCGGCGAGGGAGGCCGGAGACGGGGACTGGGACCCGGTAAGGGGGCTGGACGGCACCTGAAGACACTGGGCATGACAGGAGGGGCTCCACCCCCTGATGGTGCCGGAGGACCAGGCGATGTGGGGCTCATGCAGCGCGAGCCAGGGCCGACCCAGGACTACCGGGACAAGAGGGGATCTGGTAATGAAAAACTGGAGTCTCTCAACGTGGTTACCAGCCACGGTGAGGAGGACAGGACAGGTGCGTTGAGTGATGTCAGCCAGGCGGCGATGATCCAGCGCGAAGACCTCCAAGGGCCTCTCGAGGTCCTCAAGCGGAATGTTGGCCCGGGTGGCAAACTCCACGTCCAGGAAACTCCCATCAGCACCAGAGTCAATGAGTGCACCCACCGTCGCTCGCTGGTCCGCCCAGGCTAGGGTGACGCTCGTCAGACGGTTAGGTGGTGCACGGGTGTGGGAACAGGAAAAACGGCTCACCAGGATCTCCCGGGGTCCCGGCGAGCCTGGTCTTCTTGGCCGGGTAGGGCAATTGGAGACACGGTGTCCATCCCGGCCGCAGTAGAGGCAAAGGCCGGACCTGAGCCTGGACTCCCGTTCGGCCGGGCTAAGGCGGGTGCGTCCCAGCTGCATGGGTTCCTCCTCGGTCACAGCCCGGGAGGGAAAAAACCCACCAGTCACGGAGGGGGCAGGACGGTCAGCAGAACGTCCCGAGGACGGGGGGTCTGGGGAACGTCTGGGGGTCCTAGTCGTGCTCGCTCACGCC
>NC_140179.1:47130905-47149520 GCF_963971535.1 Notolepis coatsorum
CAGAAAGGAGCTGACAACTCATAAAACGTCCCCGGCCGACACAAGCCCTTACTAGGGCTAAACGGGGCTAGTTAGGAGGTAAGAGGTTAGCTCTTTACTCTTTAGACTGGTTTAAGCTATAAGGATCACACAGGGCTGTCCATGGTTGTTACTGTATTGTATTCCCTATGAAACAGTGGTGGTTTGGTTTATTTGATTTGATGTTCTAATGAGTTATGAGAGATCTTTATTTTATGTTAAACCGCCTCAAAGTGAGTATTTTCTTTTTTTTGTGAATGTTTGTTTTATTCTTTACTTGTATGAATTGCTTGAATGGGAAATGTTTTATATGATATTTTCAAAAATAAAAATAAATCAAGTTAAATAAGGAGGCTCATGACCTGAAGGTCGCCAGTTCAAATCCCAGCAGGTATATAATCTTAGTGGGGGAAGAGAATGATTCACACCGGTAGTTAAACAGTAATGATTAACCTTCACCTGAGGCTGCAGGTTGTAGACCATTAGTTATTTTAGCCTACATTTATTAAACTAGACACTGGCCTGATTACTAAACAAAGGAGAGACAGAGGAATGTGTGAATGAATGTAGGAATGAGTGAGGTCATGTTGGAATGCCCCACTGTATGTGTGTTCGTCTCTGTGTATGTATGTGTGTGTGTGTGTGTGTGTTTATGCGTGTGTGAATGTGTGTGTGTATGCGTGTGTGTATGTGTGTGTGTATGCGTGTGTGTATGCGTGTGTGAATGTGTGTGTGTATGCGTGTGTGTATGTGTGTGTGTATGCGTGTGTGTATGCGTGTGTGTATGCGTGTGTGTATGTGTGTGTGTAAGTGATGCGAGGCAGAGAGAGAGAGCGAGGGAGAGAGGAGGAATAGACTGGATTAAAGCGATGAATGAGTGCTGCCTTGAAAGATATAAACACAAACAGCTCTATCTCCCTCTCTGTATCTCTCTCTCTCTGCGTGGTGCTCTCTCTATATCTCTTTCTCTCTATCTGTATCTCCCTATGTCTCTATTTATCTCTCTCTTTTTCTCTCTCTGTCTCTCTCTTTTTCTGTATCACTCTTTCACAGGATTTATCAGTAGGCTACTGGGCAGCTCCAAGGTGAGTGTGTATAAAGGCCGAGAGATATGAGTCAATGTCGGCTGTTGCCCATCTGGGAGCTAGACTGACATACTTGCATGTTTGTAATGTAGTTATAATCATGATCGATAATGGAATGCTCCGACCAAGCATCCAAGATGATAAATGGTAAATACGGAAGTATGTCAGAGGAACACGTACTTGGCCCAGGGCAGCGACCAATCACAGCTCTGCGTGATGTCAGCTCTGCGTCATGTCAGCTCAGGTTGACAGTTCTATAGGGCTGCGCGTTTTGGTCAGCTGCATGTAGCTGATAGCCGATTTGCGGGAGCGTGCCGCAACCTTTGCAACCACTTTGATGTCTGAGTATAGATTAGGCATAACTTTGTGTGCAAATTAAACTGAAATCTTGCCTGGGTAAATAAAGATTACGAAGGAACAAAAAATGTCATCGGAAAAGATACAGGCTAATTTAACGGGGGCTTTCAATTCCACATCATAAATATGTTTAGTTGGTCATGAATATGTTTAGTCTGGACACCTGGGATATCCTGGTTAATGTATGACACTGAGGGAAACATTTGAAGTCCTCAGTAACTCCATTTCTACTTCCTGGAACCATGTTGGCCTTTTTAGAACAATGTGAGCCAAAACTCAAGTTTAGAATTTGCTATGATTTGGAATTTCACTGCCTGAGGAAATTAGAAGCATTAGTTTTCCCCTCGTCCTGGCAGTAGGCTCTACGGTGGGAATGTGATTTAGAAATGAATGACACACAAGTTCTGGTTTCAAAGACATGGATTAAACCGGGTCCTATACCCAATAACAACCCTCTCTCTCCCTCCCCCGCTCTCTCTCTCTCCACTTTTTCTCTGTTGCTCTCTCTAATCTATCTCTCTCTCGCCTGTTGCTCCCTCGTTTTCTCTTGTTCTTTGTCTCTCTAATGTAGGCCTGTCTTTCATTTACCCCCCCCTCTCTCTCTCTCTCCCACTCTCCACACTCTCACCCTAGCCAACACACACAAATATGCATAATGTCTAACACACACACACACACACCCCCCCCCCCACACACACACACACACACACACACACAATTTTTTAATAATTAAATTATGCAGAGTAAATCCACAAACCTACTTTAAATTCGGGACATGACAGGACATTTTGTCGCCACTTGCTGGTTAAAAAAAGACTTAGATCAGTAGCCACTGATATTCCACTTTACAGCAGTGTAAATATTGAAAACACTTGAGGGTATAATAATGATGATAATAATGAAGTAACTAGAAACAAAGGAGGAACTAAGAGTTAATTAAGAGTTAATTAACCATGAGTTACTCAAGGCTCAGACCTGATGTCCCAGGGCAGGCAAATCCTTCCAGAATGACTTCTACTTCACTTCCCAACGCAGTAAAGAACTAGAACCACTAGAACGTTCCATTTCAGTCTAAAACCCAGCGTTCCACCTGCTTCCCTCGAGTCCTAAAAGTAAAGTTAAATGTTGTCAGTTAAATAACATTTGTTCCCACGCTTCGTTAAAGGAACACGGCAACTTTTTGGGAAATTAGCTTATTTGCCAACTACCCTGGAGTTAGACAAGCAGATACATACCATTTTCTTCTCTGTGCATGCAAAAAACAACAGGGCTTTTGAGGTGAGGAAATCACTGCGCCCAGCAAGCAGTGTTTCGGCAAAGAATAGTTCTGCTTAGAAAACGAAAATTCTCAGAAAACAAAAATATCAAAAAATGTAATAATTCTCCACGTGGTAAATACATCTAGGGCTGAGCGATATGGCCTAAAAATAAAATACTCAGATAAAAAAGAATTTATCCGATTTACGATTTTAATCGATTTTTTTCTCTCTTGAAAACTAGAAACGCAAAGGAAATCATTCAAATAACCTTTGTTTTTATTTAACACACAAAATGTATCAAACCAAAATGAATTTGAAGTGCAAACCTAACTTTCATCAATCTTCACTTAAAAAAATTCATAATATCGCTATACTCATATAACTATGGTTATAGGATAACCGTATGTTATATTATCGTATAGCTTACGCTCTGCTCGTAGTGGAACACAGGAGCTGAGCAGAGCGGAAGCTCGACAAATGTACCCGCTGAGGCCCCCCACAACCAGCAGAACCGGGGAGGACCCGAGCCCCCGGACCCCCCTAGAGGGGGACGGGAGGGAATCAGATCCGACTGTGCGAAGAGGGTTTAGCAACTCAAACGCACAGGGTGAGCAGATTGTGGGACTTACCTTCACACAGAAGAACCCGCGACTACATAGGCGCTCATCCCACATGCCACCAGGGAACGAACGGGAAGAAAAAAAACTTTACAATCCCTAACAACACGGGGTCAAGGTCAAGAACCCAACCCTGTGGCAAGGCCGTAGCAGCGGAGCGCGAAGGAGGACCCAGCTCCAGGAACAGCCTGAGGGTCAGGACCCCCCGGAAAGGGGGCCTGGTGAGGCCAACGATGCCGCAGCATCGAGACCCCACCAGACGGTCACTAGTGACACCACCCCCCACATCACCAGCATATCGGACAGGGCCCATCCAAGAGCAGGCCCTTCCCCCCTACAGCACGCCACCCTGAAGCACTCCAAAGAGGCTACACCCCCACAACACAGTGGGACCAGGCAGCGCACGGGGGAGACAACCCTCAAAGAGGTTGATCCCTCAATCCAGGCAACAGGTCAAAAGCATAACTCGACCTGTGCCCGGAGCACTGCGGACTAGACAGGCGCCTAAGGGGTCTGCTGAGAACAGCACCCCGGCGGAAGGGGCGTTCGGTATGCTGTGCACCATGTCGCAGCCTCCACAAACAAACCCGACCCCCTAGAGAGGCCGAGGCAGAGAAGGCTGACATGATTGGCAGACGTCATGAAAGGTGCGGGGGCACACTCACAGGCAGACGGGGTCAAGTCCGGCCTAACCCGAGAGTCGACTCCGCTATCAACACACCGGGGAACCAACCACCTCCCTATGTTTAGTTTAACAGGAGGCGGTTGTTCCGATAACCCCCCCAAGAAAAAACTCCGAAACACAACTGTGGGTATACACCGGCTATACAGCAGTACAAGTGTTTCAGTTCTCAAGAAGGGGTTAACCCAGGCCAACAGGTCGACGAGAACGAGTCCGGACCTGGGCCCGGCGGACCGGGACGTACACAGGGATGCCAGAGGGATACAAAAGAACCACCTCGACAGCCCCCTCCCAGCCCCGCCAAGCAGGGGAAGAGAGGGGCGAAAAAGAATGGAGAAGGACCAGGCTCCTTAGCACAGCGCAAGGTACAACACAATATGGACCAAGCAACAGTGAAGGATAACACGCAGTGACATAACCACGAAACACCTCCATAACATCAAACCCTGCAACGCCCGGGCCAACCCGGCATTTTCTTCCCAAAAAAGCACAAGTCCTTCAGGGTACCAGAACAGCAGATCTGTGCCCCGGTGGACAACGGGTTAACTGACCTGGTCCGGCGCGACCACAACCAGTACCGTGTCCTAATCACGCCGCCATCCCCAGTCCCAGGAGGGGGGTAAGTACGCGTGTCGATCTAAAACATCACAGAGGGCGCAACCAAGACGGTCAGAACATGAATGCACCGCGCCCGGTGGCCCACCCCAAGGGCGTGAGACCCCTCCGCCAATGCTTTGATCTATTCCGGCATTTCCCCCCAGAGATGAATGAGAATTCGTCGAGACTAACCTAGTACACTGGCGCTCGGAAGAGATAAAATCTCCATCCTAGTTGCTCCATAAAAAACGCAGTTTCCATGATGAGCAACCAAGGCGCGCCAGCCCATGCGTGGTTCCACACAGAAGCACCCAGGGCCAGCACTATGTACACGTCGAGACCCAAAACACATCAATGGTAATTCTAACAAGAACCCAGATAACGTTCCCTCCAAGCCGCCTGGGAGAGCAGCAGGAAGCTGGCCAAGAGACACAGATATGGGTCCCATATGACGCGTCTGAGGGGAAAACACCCCTGTTAAAAACCTGCTCTGTATAAAAGAGAGGAGACAGGGAACCCCCAGAGAGACCTCCCATGTGAGTAATAATTGAAAAGATATATGTAACATTGAGCTACGTGACCAAAAGCTCAATACATATGCAACAGAGCGCAGAGCAGAAAACAAAGTTCTCACGCACCGCATAACCCAATCTTGACAATAACAGCAATCCACAACATGAAGCCTGAAAATAACTCACGGAAGTCTCACGACCAATAGAAACGCGCCCAGTGATGTACTCTATGGCGGGGGGAATTCCGTGACCCACCTGCCCAAATATGGCGTGGGACCAGGGAACTACCCCCCCCCCCCCTCTCCCTACCCTGTGACGCGCTGACCCAACAGCGTGACAGGAAAACCGAAGGACAGGAGGTCCAACCCCCTGGCCAACCAGAAAAAAAGGGGGGGAGGGGTTTATCAGTTCACCCCCTCATGACCCCACACCCCGGATACGATGAAAACAAACAAGCAGCGATGATACCAGTTTACCTAGCATGCTACATGAAAAGCGTATATCCACTAGGATAAGCTCAACCAACTGCACGCCAGCCACAGACGATAAACTCGTTTAAGGCTTTAGGCTCATGTGCGAACACGTCACCCGTGGTTATGTACTTCACCAAGTAAAGAAAAACACAGACGTTTAAAGAGAGGGTCAAGACCTTGGTACAAGCTATATATATGAATACTTCTGTAGGCAAACACTCTAACCAGGTTGTGGACTCTATGCCATGTTTCCCAAACGTAACAGAATACACACATTTCACTCTTACTATTGCAAGAAGAACACAGTCTTCTTCATGATGAGGGAAGACAAGTCTTTCGACGAGTGCTAGCCACAGGCCTTGCTAAGCACACATATATATAGCGACCAGAACAATTTACAAGAAACTGTCCTACTCTCTTAAGCAAACACACAACCCCACAGGTAGGTTTACACATCGTATCCCCAATATATAAATAGTGAATAAACACACAGTTTTATAACAAAAAACAGTCCCCCACCAGGAGGGACCTTTTATTTAGTAACAAAAAATGATATGTTGGGGAGCGCTCCTCCTCCATCTCTCTGCAGGCTGCCGTCATCTGCTGCATGGCCGACCCGAACAGCCCAGCATCGGAGAGGTGAGCAGGGGAGCAGGGGAATCCTCTTCTGTTCTGGCACCCGCGCCTGCTCCAGCCAAAGGTGGCGCTGGGATAGAGTGGCCAGGGCGCGCTCCTTCCCGGCGGCTATCGCCTGCAGCTGGGTAAGGTGCAGGATGGCTCCAGCCGCCTGGGCGTAAAGATATTGCTGATGGTCATCCAATACCGACCCGCCCACCATCATCCCCAACATGTAGCGCGCTAGCTGCGTGATGTTAGAAGTCGCAGCTAGGCTCTGAGTCGCGGCGATGTACGCCTGGTCACTCCAATTAGCCATCTGCCTAGCTGATTTCCCTTGGGGAACCGGCTTTCGCAACGGCTCCCACACCATTTTGGGACAAAGTATGGATGCCATCGGGCTATCAAGCCGAGGCACCCCATCCTTTAGCCCCTGGACAAACCCGCCACCCGCGTGACTGGCACGTAGGCGGGGGTAAGGCCAGTGATGCGGGAGATTACCTGTCCCTGTTTCACGTAAGCCTCCATTGATGGGAAGAATGGGCAGACAACGCCCGTCTCTCTCACAGGACGACGTTGCCAGAGATGACCTATCATGTCATCAGGAACAGGTGCAGGCAGAGGCTGCGGCATCACCACGCCATTAGCGGCTGCGGCGGCCGCTATGAGCTCGGGGAACAAGGCAAGCAACTCCCCTTGCGTACCTCCCTACACGACACTCGCGTCCCTCGCGTACGGGAGGCTGCCATGTGGGGCGCCACCATCCGACGCGGCAGATAGCTGGGCATCTTGTCTCAGGGTCGGAGGTTCTAACCCAACACCGGAGAACAAGGGACCCCAAGGAGACGCAACACTCCCTGCCACACCCCGAGGGGGAGAATGATACGTCTCCACTGGGGCATCGAACAAGAGCGCTCACGCCCCCTCCATGTGATCCTCAGTCTCTATCGGAAATGGAGACAAGGCAAGAGCACTCTCGTCCGGCTCCAGCACAACCTCAAAGCCTGGCCGTTCGCCCCTGCAGCTCGCCGCCCTACGACGGGAGCGAGCAGAGGCGAAGAGTCTGCCTCGCAAATCCCCAGCCACCAGAGGAGCTGTCGGCCTGTCGGCCGACTGTCCACTGGCGGGGGAACCAGGGCCGGAACCAGGCCATCTCACGGGAGACGGCGGCTCAACGGCCCCTCGGAGAGGCAAACTCACCACCGGGCGCCGCCCAGGCGCACCTGGCTGCCACGACCGCGGAGCCAGAGACGCCCCACGACGCACGGAGGACGCGGCAATGGAGAAGCGCTGGTGAAGGGTGACGTTGTGAGCGCTCGAACCCTCCGAAGGTGCAGACATTATGTCTTAGCTTTTCTCGTAAATTGGCGAGAGAGAGAGAAAAATAAGATACAATGTCCACGTAGCTCCTTTCCAACAACTATTTCGGCACTAAACTCAAGTGGTGTATACAGACACTTGTCGGTGATGAAAATAGGGAAGGAGCTGTTAGTATGGCCACGTCCCCACTTATGTAGAGGAGGGGATGTGGGTGTGGCCAGGCGGATGGGTGTGTACATGTGGAGACATTTTATTCAGAAATAGAATGAAAGGGATAAGGTTCCACTACGAGCAGAGCGTAAGCTATACGATAATATAACTTGCTTTTTCACCAAACTTCACTTAAAACAAATAAAAGGTGCCTCTTGATCATCAAACAAGAATGAATGTCCCTATTGGGATTAATAAAGTGCAAATCTAACTTTCACCAAACATCACTTTTTGTAAAATAAAAGGTGACTCAAAAAATAAAGAAATAAGTTTACATTTTTTTTTTATCGATTTAGATTTTCATCCTAAATCATTCATTCGAATTAATCGATTAAATCGATTAATCGCCCAGCCTTAGTCACAACACGTTTACAGGACAGTTTTGGAGTTGTATTTCGTGACTGTTGGGAACTAGGCTACACTGGCACACCTACTTCCAGTGAATGACGCTAAGATAGGCTTACGGTGCGGCTGTTCCCTAAGCCTAATGCATGCACAGAGAAGAAAAGGGTATGTATCTGCTTGTCTAACTCCAGGGTAGATGGCAAATAAGCGAATTTCCCAAAAGGTTGGCGTGTAACGGGGTGAACATGTTTGCTGAATACTGCTCTGCTGATATACATGTTGTAATTTGCAAACTAAAACCCAATAAATACATTGTTAAAAAAAAAAGTTTGCCGTGTTCCTTTAACTATATATAGCAGCGATGGGGACTCGAGTCTGCGACTTGGACTCGAGTCGCATTTAAGCCGCACACACATATGACTTGAGACTCGACTCGGACTCGAGATTTGGGACTTGTGAACAGTCTTTATTATTTAATTTTTTTAAGGAAATGTTGACGAGTTGAATGTTTTATTCCCTACCTTATTATCACGTGTGCGCATGGCCACAGATGTAAGCTGCAGCAACAACACCATGATTGGAGGGTGCTGTCCAGTGGTGCTGAAATCCTGTGCAGTGGCTAGCACACAGTGGCTGCTGTGCCATTTGTCATAAACTTTGGCTATAATAACTTCAACGTCTATGGTATCCAAATGAAGGATGCTGGATCAACCATATCAAACTTTATCAGGCACCTGAAAGTGTGTTAGGTCAGCCACTTGTGAAAGTTAATGTTAGCACCTATGGGTGGTTAGCAAACATGGTTAGTTCAGCATCAGCTATCTAACGTTAGCTCACTACTAGCTTTGCAGCTAAGGGAGGTTTACTTAATTGGCATTCGCTGAATATTTTTAAGATGAGTGTGTGTTTGTATGTTTGTCACACTTGTTCGCATAGAGTGCTAGCTTTGCCATGGTTATTTGCCCAAAATTCACAAGGATCTTCATAACCCACCAGGTCGACCTATTGTGGCTGGTATCGAGTCACTTACAGAACCTATCTCAAAATTTGTTGACTCACACCTTAAAGAATTGGCTGCAGCACAACCTGGTTATTTAAAGGACACTACCGACTTTCTAAGTAAGTTCAAGTTTCAAGTTTCTTTAATAGTTGTCATACAGAAGTACAGAATACTTTTGTACAAAATGCTTCTTACTGTTGCGCTCCAGAGACTGTGCATGACAAGATAAGTATGAAATAAAAACATAGTAAAAATTAGAAGAAAAAAAAAAAGAGGTCACAGTGTTCAGTTTAGACATATGTACAATGTTCGTAGACGTAGTTACCATACAATATACAATACTGTGCAGTGTACTAATATACAATACTATATAGTGCAAGGCATAAATGGACGAGGTGCAGTTTAGGTACAATTCACAGTAGGTGTACGAGTTGTAGTGCAAATCCTTTATCAATAAATATAAAGTGTAAGTGTGTTTGTGTGATCTAAAGTGTGGAGAGTGGGTGCTGCAGTGTGTTGTTTGTTTGAGTGAGTGTGTGTGTGCGTGTGGGTGTGTGTGCTGTGTGCATTTGATGGTTGTTGCATAGTGATTATTGTTCGTTTAGCGATTATTGTTCGTTTAGCAGCCTGATGGCCTGGGGATAGAAGCTCCTTCTGAGTCTTTCTGTGCTCGCCATAAGACTCCGGTATCGCTTGCCTGACGGCAGCAGTTCAAAGAGGCAGTTGTTCGGGTGGCTCGAGTCCTTAATAATTCTCTTAGCCTTCCCCTTGCACCGCTTGTTGTAAATGTTCTGGAGGGTGGGAAGCCCCCCTCTAATTGTGCGTTCGGCTGAACGTGTCACTCTTTGTAGTCTGCTACGGTCTTGTGCAGTGCTATTCCCAAACCAGGAGGTGATGTTGCCGGTCACTGTATGAGTGCAGTATAGAAGCTACTGATATTTTGTGTACTATGGATGTTTCTAGTTTATATCCTAGCATCCCACATATTGATGGGTTAAGTGCATGTAGATATTATTTGGATCAGAGAATAGAGCTACATCCCTCTACCGAGGCATTAATATCATTGACTCAGGAAGTCCTTAATAAGAATTATTTTCGTTTTCAGGATCAATATTATTTACAGAAAAGAGGCCTAGCTATGGGCAGCCCGGTAGCGGTTAATATGGCCAACTGTTTTATGTCGAAGTTTGAGTCTGAATGTATTTTCAATAATAATCCATATGTTGGACACATTAAAGCCTATTGGAGGTATATTGATGATTTATTTTTTGTATGGTCAGGCACTAAAGAGGCTCTAGAAGAGTTCCATTTTTGATACACAAGCCAAGGAGCTTTGTCAGAACTTTAGATCTAGAGGATATAGTGAGGCCCTTATTGAGAATTCTCTTAATAAAACTAAACAGATAAACAGACAATCCCTTTTTACACATAAAGACAAAGTAAAAAGCAACTCAGTAGCATTGGTGTCCACCTTCAGCCCTATTTCTAGAGATATGCGTGATATTGTGAACAAATACTGGTACATTTTAAAGTCAGATCCTAAGATCGGAGGTGTGTTCCAGGAACCACCCAAATACTTCTACAAACAGCAACCTAACTTAAGGGACCAGTTAGTTAAAACAGATTTTCCCAAAAAATTTACCCATTTTATGGCTAATATTCCAAATGGCAATTTTCCATGTTTGTCTTGTACCCAGTGTCATAGCATGATTAAAGAGAAATTTTATTTACAACCAAGTACAGGTAGGAGTATCGCTGTTAGAGGTTTTTTAATTCTGATTTTGTTGTTTACTTGCTTAAATGTCCTTGCAACCTTTACTATGTTGGAAAAACATAACATAATTGAATTTCGGAGCACAAATGTTCTATAAGAAGAAATGACATATTTGGACCCTTATTACTAAATATGATCTTATACTCAGTCAAAGAGGGAAGCTTCATTGAACACCAAAATACCGCACTCATCTCAGTTCTTCACAAAAAAGACAAAGACCCCACTGAATGCGGTAGTTACCGTCCTTTAAGCCTCCTCGGAACCGATGTCAAACTGTACTCTAAGATATTAGCCATCAGATTGCAAAAGCATATGACGTCTTTAGTTCATACGGACCAAACAGGCTTCATAAAAGGTCGCCTGATCAATGATAACATAAGGCGAATACTGCACGTACTAGATACAGACAAAGAGGACATCACACCTAAGGCGATACTATCCCTGGATGCTATGAAAGCATTTGACAGGTTGGAATGGTCGTTTCTATGGGCAGTATTGGAAAGGATGGGGTTAGGAAAAGGTTTTATTGATATGATTAAAGTACTATACAAGGACCCATCGGCCATGATTACAACAGGCACAATCATCTCCAAAATCTTTCCGGTATCACGCTCTGCCAGACAGGGTTGCCCTCTTAGTCCCGGACTATTCAATTTATCATTAGAGCCTTTAGCACAATATATAAGACAATCCCAATCCATAGAACCAATCGTAATCAAGGGCACACAACAAAAAATTAGTTTATATGCGGACGACGTAATATTGTTCATGCAAAACCCCAACACCACATTGCCTCATCTGCTCAAGTTGATTGAGAACTTTGGTGATTTATCGGGATTTAAGATAAATTGGCCGAAGTCGGCTTTCCTTCCACTTAACACCCCTGCAAAAAAAGATATAACCCTCCCAGGTGCGATACCGATGGTAAAACATTTCAGATGCTTGGGAGTGGAAATATTCCCCACCATAAGACAAACGGTGAAGCACAATTACACAAAAATACAGAACAAAATCAAGGACGACCTGGACAGGTGGGCAAAACTTAAAAACTCAGTACAGGCAAGGGTATCAATAGTTAAGATGGATGTATTACCAAGAATCAATTTCTTCAGCTCAATGCTTCCGTTACCTCCTCCAGAGGGCTACTGGAAAAGATTACAAACCTCCACATACAAATTTATTTGGAATAACAAACCACCTCGCATAAAAAGATCCACCGCACAGAGAAGTAAAGCAGACGGTGGCATGGCAGTCCCAGATTTTTTACAATATTTTAATGCCTTCACATTAAGACCATTGAAGAAGATATGGTTTGACCCCGAGGCTTTGGTATCTTGGAGAAAATTAGAAGAAAACATAGTAGCCCCACAGAGATTGAAAGACATAGCATACACTAAACTTTCAATCAAGCATTGTGAGCGAGAATTTGGCCCAATAATAACCCACGCAATCAGGACATGGCGGGAAACACAAAGGAAATTTCCTAACAATCAAGTATGGCATAATCACACTCCCATATTCAATAACAATGCTCTCTTAATGGGAAAACGACCTATAAGATTCCCTGTATGGGAAGAAAGAGGCATACACTCATTAGGGGATATTTTTAATAACAAGGGCCTCTGTAGTTATGTCGAAATATGCATAAAGTTTAACCTCACCGAGTCCACATGGCTTTTTTACATACAGTTACGACTTTGTATGAGATCTCACGGTGTTCCATTACACATACCAATTGAACACCACAGATACCACAAATTTTTCTATGAAAGAGATACATTGGGAGGTTTTGTATCAGGTTTTTATTATCAATTACTAACGTCCTCGTACGAAACCCTTCAACTAGACAATGTCTGGAGGAGGGATATACCAGACCTGGAAAATGACTTTGATTGGCAAGGAGCCTGGGCAAATGTCCGACTTACATCAAGGAACCCGGATCATCAACAAATCAATCTGAACTATATTCACAGAACATACTTGACTCCTATAAGGCTGTGCAAAATGGGGCTTATACAAGACTCCAAATGCTCCCAATGTACAAATGGGGACGAAGGAACATTTATGCACATGTATTGGGACTGCCCACCAGTTAAGGCATTCTGGAAAGATGTGTCCCAACAATTATCAATACTCGTATTTTGGAATATACCTGTACACCCCGCGGTATTGCTATTGAATGATGTTTTTGAGTTTGCAGTGAACCCACAACTAAAAAGATTGGTTTTATCGGGTATCACAGTAGCTAAAAAACTGATTGCATCACGTTGGTTTCAACCGGAAAAAATGTGCCGGAAAGTGTGGTTTCTTACATATCTTGATGTGATATATCAAGAAATATCAACAGCAAGAATTCTGGGGCTCAATGAATCCAAAATGTTAATGTGGTTAGAAGTGGTGGAGAGAATAAAAGCTAGCCTATAATGGTGATGTCTGGTTAGGAGTGAGGGATAATGGAGGTACTATCCAAGAGGGGGTCCGGGAGGGGGGGATTTGAGCTGGAGCATATGTGTGTAGGGTTTTAGAAAATAGGTATTAGGGGTATATTATATACTAACATTTATATAATTGTAACTTCGCTGGATATACACGGTATACGGTTAAAATGTTATTATTGACTATTTTTGT
Source organism: Notolepis coatsorum (assembly GCF_963971535.1). Classification (NCBI taxonomy): domain Eukaryota; kingdom Metazoa; phylum Chordata; class Actinopteri; order Aulopiformes; family Paralepididae; genus Notolepis; species Notolepis coatsorum. Next base: position 47,144,398 of record NC_140179.1, read on the forward strand.
TTTATCCTGTTTCTGTACTTGCATATATTTTAACCACCTTTACTGAAAGTTTCATTATACATTGTGTGTTGAGTACTGACTTTTAATAAGTTTTGTTTTGCAATAATAAAAAAAATTAAAAAAAAAAAAAAGAAGAAATGACGAGAAGTCTTCAGTTGCAAGGCACTTTAATAAGTTAGGACATGATATTTCTGGCTTAAAATACATGGGTATAGAGAAGGTCTTGAGACCACCAAGAGGTGACGACAGAGACAGGCTCTTGCTACAAATGGAATGCTTTTATATTCATTTTCTGGATTGTCTAGAGCCTAGAGGCCTCAATGAGGAAAATGTTTTGACCTGTTTCATTTGATTATTTCATTTCATTCGATTGTTTACTATTTTCATTTATCATTCTTTATATTTATAATTGAAAGATGGCTTATATAGGTCATGAGTGTTTATGTTTAGAGTTTAAGATGTAGGCCTACTCTGTATAAAATATATATAACTATATATATAGATATATCTCTTTGTGATTTACTGTTTCTTTTTTATTTACACGCTTCTTTTTGATTTACATAATTCTGAAAAGGTTGTGCTTGTAAGTGGTATTTTGTACTTTTTTACAGATCTCTTGTGGGAATGTGTTGTCACTTCCTATGTTGTCACTTCCTGTTTGACTTGTATATACTAGGGTCACTTACCCTTCATGCTTCATGCAAGCCATTCTGAAGAAGGTGTGTTCACACCGAAACGTCATGATTACAGGCTGCCAATAAATTTGGAAAAACCTGGAGTGCGTGCCTGGACATTGTTTCCCTATTTTTATGTATGAAAATGGTCAGGTAATCATCCACGTTCCACTGTCACCATCTGCTGGCTAACATAAACCGAGAGAAAGACCATGTTAATTATTAACGTCAGCTACAGACAGGTTACAGGTTTATTGTTGACCACATAACGTTACTGGCTTATTGTATTATCATTACACTGGGTTTGAGAGGCTAGAGCAGCGGTTCTCAAACTATGGGTTGTGACCCAAAATGGGGTCGTGGGGTTGTGCATTATTGATAACATAGTGCTGAAATAAAAATAATTATAATAAATATGCATGATCAAGTTCAACGTGTGCTTTTATTTTGATATTCATTAATTCCACGTTGAAATTACACTATACATTAAGTGTGGGATCGCCAAAAGAAATCCTAAATAAAATGGGGTTGTGGTATAAAAAAGCTTCAAGTACCTGGGGGTCCACATCTCAGAGGACCTGACATGGACAACACACATAGACTCAGTCGTAAAGTAGTCAAAGCAGCGCCTCTACCACCTGAGACAGTTAAGGAAGTTCAGAGTATCGGGGAAGATACTCCAGTCCTTCTACTCCGGAACTGTAGAGAGCATCTTGTCTGGAAACATCACTGCCTGGTATGGAAACAGCACGGCACAGGACAATAAGGCCCTACAGAGAGTGGTGCACTCAGCTGAGCGTACTACGGGTATTGCACTACCACCCCTGCAGGTCTTATATAACAAGAGGGGCAAATCCAGAGCCTGCAGAATAATGAAAGATCCTCACCACCCCAACAACAGCCTGTTCAAGCTGCTGCGGTCAGGCAAACGCCTGCGAACACCAGCAACTACTGTAGGACAGAGAGACTTCGGCTCAGCTTCTTCCCCCAGGCCAGCAAAGTCTTGAACACTGAACTCTCCATACACAAGCACACAACACACACACATAACACACACACTGTATACGCTCACACACTAGCAGTCACTTTAGCATGAACACACACACACACACACATGCTGCACACGCTCACACTCAACGTTCACTTTACACAATGAAAAGGTCACTTTAAAAACAAGAACGGGTGTGGTTCTTGTATAGTAAACAGATGGATATAGCAAGCTAGCATAACTGTAGATTGTATAGTATAGCATAGCATTGTATAGTAGTGTACATAAGACCCAGTGCCTCATCCAACAGTGTATTGCACTATCGCAGGACCTTAGCATGTCTTACCATGCTTTTTGTAAAATGTATACATTATACCTGTTATGTCTTATTTTTATTACTTGTATTATTGCACAAATGTCTATTCTCATCCTATTCTTATTACTGTATTATTGCACAATCGCTGCGGGCATGCCCCCCCCCCCCCCCCGCATTTCAATGTATGCTTGTATGCCGTGACAAATAAAACTCTTGACTTGACTTGACTTACAGTAACCAAATACTTGACGACTTGGACTTAACACTTGACTTGGACTTATGACCAAAGACTTGAGACTTGACTTGGACTTGCCCCTCAAAGACTTAACACTTGACTTGGACTTATGACCAAAGACTTGAGACTTGACTTGGACTTGCTAAGAATGAGTTGTGAGCCTCTGTGAATATAGTTCCTCATTATGTCCACAGCTACTAACCTAAGGCCATATTCAAATGTTTGAAGTAATGTCTAAAATAAGGCTGCACCATATATCCATCTTTAATTTACATTGAAGCCTGTGGTGGCCTTAACAACACCATATAGACAGGAAAGAGAAAACCATAGAATAGAATAGAAGAAATAATTGAGGATATTTTTATTGGTTGGTTGATAGATAGATAGATCAGATAGAAGTGATCATTATATGATATTCTGTACCCGCAAAAAGCTAAAACAAAAGGCTGGCTGTCACAAAACAGTCACATCTAGAGACCTCAAAACCTAGCGAGGCCTTTAACCTTGAACTGGAGAGTCTGGACTGGTCAGATGAGCTCAATGGTACACTGGTTGAAGAAACATGGCCTGGTTTCAAAACCAAATTTTCAACAATACTAAACAACATGGCCCCCCTAAGAACCACCAGGGTAAAAAATCGCGCTGAGCCGTGGATGCACACTGAAATACTGACCGCTATGAAAACCAGAGACAAAAAATGCTCTGAGTTTCGTAAAAGTCAGTCAAAGCTTACCAAAAGCACGAGCAGTGAACTCCAAGCCCACGTGACTGAACTCAAACTGGAAAGAAACAGACTAAGAAATGACGTAAACTCCATGATCAAAACAGCAAAAAAAAAAATCATCAATGACAAAACCGAGGAAAACAAAAACAAACCACGTGAACTTTGGAAATTACTCAATAACCAACTGGGTGCAGTAAAAAACTTAAAACCAGATTCTCAAACATAAACATAAAGACGGACAACACGCTCATCACAGACAAGCTGGATGTAGCCAATTACTTAAACAGTTTCTTCACAAACATAGCCACAACACTGGTAAACAAACTACCCTCCCACTCAGGGCAGTATGGGGTAGAACACAATAAACACATAGTAGCATACTACAAGAACCTAGGGGTCCACAAAGACGACTTCAAACTGGAAATGGTAACAACAGATGAGGTACTCAAAAAACTGAGTGCCCTCCAACCTAACAAGGCCACTGGCCATGACAACATCCCCTCCAAATTCCTCAGAGACTCAGCAGCCGCCATCACCCCAGTCATCACACACATAATAAACCTCTCCATAAAACAGGGAAACGTCCCCAAGGACTTCAAAATTGCGAGAGTAACACCCCTGCACAAAAAAGGCAGTAAATTAGACCCTGGCAACTACCGCCCTGTTTCTATCCTAACCTCCATCTCGAAAGTCATGGACATTTTTTTATACGAACAGGTCGAAAAATACCTTGCGGAAAAAAATCTAATCTACCAATTCCAATCTGGCTTCAGAACATGCCACTCCACTGACACATGCCTTCTCTATTTAAACAACCACATCAAACAAGAGGTGGACGCGGGCAAATACTGCGGCATGGTCATGCTGGGCCTACAAAAGGCCTTCGACACTGTCAATCACACCATTCTGATTGACAAGCTAAAAGCAATTGGTTTTGATAGTCTATCAGTGAGCTGGATGCAATCCTACCTGGAGGGGAGAGAGCAGATGGTGGAGGTAAACGGTACCCTATCCCCCCCCCTCACAGTGAGCTGTGGTGTTCCACAAGGAAGCATACTAGGTCCGCTACTGTTCCTAATTTATGCAAATGACATGTCCTGCTGGTCTCTGACAAGAACAAGTTACAGGTTGAAAAAACCCTCAGCTCAGAACTAGGCAAAATCTGCATATGGCTCGCTGATAACAAACTATCATTACACATGGGCAAAACAGAGTCCATTCTCTTCGGTTCAAATAACAAACTCAGCAAGACCGACGGCTTTTCAGTTACAGTGGGTGACAATATTGTCACAAGGAAAGAAGATATTACCTACCTGGGTTCCATCCTAGAGGCAAATCTTTCCTGTGACAAAATGGCATCCAATGTAATAAAAAAAGTCAACCAACGAACACGATTCTTGTACCGGATCTCCTCACTGGTAAACAAGAATACCCTGAAGACTCTGGCAGGAGCACTCATTCAAGGGTACTACGACTATGCGTGCACCTCATGGTACCAAAGCACCTCAAAGGCGCTAAAAACAAAATTACAAACATCTCAAAACAAACTGGTCAGACTACTGCTTGACCTTACTCCTAGAACCCACCTCACCCCTGCCCACTTTGACAACCTAGGATGGCTTAGAGTAGACGACAGAGTACAGCAACTTGCAATGGGCCTGGTCTACAAGATACACTACACGACCAAGGTACCCATGTACATGTCAAAATACTTCCCAAAGGTCAGTGAATACCACGATCACAACACCAGAGGGAGCTCCACAAATCATGTTAAACCCAGATTCGGCTCAAACAAGGGACTAAACACGTTTAGCAATTATGCCACATCAATGTGGAACGCCCTACCCACAGCTGTAAAGGAATGTGAATCACTACCCACTTTCAAAAACACTCTCAAAAAACACCTACGGGAGACTGCAATTCTAAACTGGCCCCTGTAAATGTCCTAACACAACCCCCCCCAATGTACAGTAAATTACCAAGTATGGTCTTGTCAATATTCCAATGTACAGTTTTGCTTGTTCAGTTGTACAGTGTCCCCCCCCCACCCCTCCTACCCAACCCCCCCCCCCCCCCCCCCCCCACCCACCTAACCACCTCCAATGTACAGCCCCCCCCCCCCACCTACCCAACCTCCTCCAATGTACAGTTTATATGTCAAATGTATATACTCTCTTTTCTGGACT
>NC_140179.1:47149720-47182220 GCF_963971535.1 Notolepis coatsorum
AAATCTGTGTGTATTTAGACCCCTTTGTAGGCCTAGAGTACTAGTTACGCTGTCATCGTAAGACACTTTTAGACAGCCTTCTATACTGTCTCGTATACTACAGTACACTGACGTGAGTCACTACAGAGTCATCAAGTTCATCTTGCGTTCCCAGATGTTCGCAGAGTGGAATCGATTGGCTATACTCACCTTTTCTGGGCTCTTTGCGCTCTTCTTACAGCAAAAAGTCTACATTCCAGCAAAAAAAGAAATTCGGCGACACCACAACAGTCCGCGAATGTGTCGATGCTCAAACTATTTTAAAACGGCCAAAAGTATTTGAAAAAAAAATATATATATATATTCTACTCGAATGAACAGTGAAGGCTGAGAAAAATACAACAGCGAAATCGTTATATAAATCGATTTTGGATCATAATCCACAAGCCATAGATATTATCGACAAGAACCCGGAGCTGTCAAAGTGTTTCAGGGCTCCCGTCCAGACCGCCCGTCGTGAAGGGAGTGCTCTGCGTGAAACGTGAGAGCCGAGTCCTCCTGGAGAAGAGAGGGGTGTCTGTCAGTCATAAGTAACGGGACGGAGGGGAGGGAGGGAGGGAGGGAGGGAGGGAGGGGGCTGGCATGGCATGACTCTAGCACGCCAGCCGGTGTCTCGAATGAATGAGACTCTGGTATGAATGAGAGAGACAGGGAAAAGGAAAGAGAGTACATGCATGTGTGTGTGTGTGTGTGTGTGTGTGTGTGTGTGTGTGTGTGTGTGTCAGTGTGTGTGTGTGTGTGTGTGTGTGTGTGTGTGTGTGTGTGTGTGTGTGTGTGCGTGTGTGTGTGTGTGTGTGTGTGTGTGTGTGTGCGTGTGTGTGTGTGTGTGTGTGTGTGTGTGTGTGTGTGTGTGTGTGTGTGTGTGTGTGTGTGAAACTTGAACCACTTTCTGTTGTTGATGGGAGAAGGAACTTAAAGGGATGTTTCACTTTTTGATGTATCATCAAGTAAAGCTGCTGTACCCGTAGTCTGCTGTCAACACCACAATCCCGCCCCCCCAGGTGTCAGGCAGCTCCTCATTCACTTCCATTAATTGTTCCACTAAATATCTACCTGTTTGTTTGTTTACAGATGTATTACATTTGAAAAATAAAGGCAGATCCGGTCAATTTGTTGTAATGTTTGAGTATTGTGTATCTTTGTCTGGCATGGAATATTTGGGAAGTAGTTAAGCTTATGTTCCTCCAAGGTCCCGCAGATCCCCTGATCAGCTCCTCCTGGCCGTTCCCAAGTCCAGGCTGAAGCTTAGAGGGGACCGTGCGTTTGCAGTGGCAGCCCCAAAGCTCTGGAATGAGCTGCCTCTGCATGTTAGGCAGGCCCCCACTCTGCAGGTGTTTAAATCACGCCTTAAAAACACATTTATTTCCTTTGGCTTTTGGTTTTCACACAGTTTGATAGACCTGCCTTTTTTATGTGACATTATGCTTTATTGTGTGCTTTTATCTTTTTATCTTTTTTATCCTTTTATTTGATGTAAATATTTGTTGTGAGACTTGTACAGCACTTTGGTCAACATTGTTGTTTTTAAATGTGCTTTATAAATAAAGTGGTTGTTGAGAAGTTGATCGTTGGTCAAACTACACCTCAAGTGAGAAATAGTTCCGTTACTGATGATGGAAATGGCAACATTAGCTCCAAAGAACTAGGCTACCTTTGACCCAGAAAATATATTACACCGAATATTGCTGTATTGTTTGTTCATAATTAAGATATCCTCCTAATGTAATGATCCTCAAAATGGGGGGGGGGGGGATTTATTATGATGCCACGGCACCACTGTAACATGCCAGGATTCGATCCGGTCTCCTGCATCAGTGGCCAAACATTAAATTAAGATTAAGATTAAACTGGACTTTTTTGAAGAAGTCTTTATTCATTGCACACATTGACAAAGTAGTCATGCGACATGCACATGCAATTGCCGAACACACACACATGGAATTTTGGGTCGCCGATGAAATTCTACCTGTCTTTGCCATTAGCATGCTAATACTAATAACTACTTTTGGAGAGCCCGGTGGAGATTTACGCTCTACTGAGTCATGAGTGCAACTGTCTAGGTCATAGTAGCATAATAATAATTTTGGCCCGAGCCATGTATTAGCTACAGTATAGCTATTAGTAAACTCACTGGACATTACACTAAGTGCTTTTACAACTGCTGAAAGGGCCATTCGGCAACAGAGAAAGATTTGAAAGTGTATGTGTGTGTACATGGGTGCACGTCTGTATATGTGTGTGTGTTATGCTTTATAGACCACTCTGGATTTACAAGTGATCAGCGACTTTTGGCTTGGCCCATTAACTGACCATATATAATCTAAAGATCAATGCATTCACCACAGTGGTCTTTTTGTATCATTTAATCTTTCATTTAAAGGCCCAATCCATGATTATCTTTTGGAAAACAGGACAAATCACTTACCAAAGGGGGGTTTCGAAATTGGAAGAACATAGCTAGATATTTAAAGGAGCATGAGTATTCAAAGACTCGCATTACTAATATGACGAGTTGGCATGAACTCCAGACGAGGCTCAAAACTAAGACAGACATAGATAAGATCAACCAGGATGTGATGCATGCAATGAAAACGTTTATTTAGTATATTCTTTGTTCACATCAGATTATTTGTAACATAATGGAGATGAACACTGGTTGGGGGCCCCTCCTGATAATGATTGTCTAGGGCCCCAATAGACCCTAGCAGCACCACTGCGTGTGTGTGTGTGTGTGTGTGTGTGTGTGTGTGTGTGTGTGTGTGTGTGTGTGTGTGTGTGTCAGAATGTAATATATATCAGAATATTACAATACTATGTTGTGTTTACAATCATTCGAAAGTAGGGCGGCCGGGTAGCACAGCGGACTAAGCGTCTGTCTACCACCGCTGATACAGTGGGATCGAATCCAACTGCCAGCGGTACCTCCGGCTTGGTCGACCGTCCGTGCTGACACAATTGGCAGTGTCAGTGGGGGGAAGCCGGCGAGGGTGGGTCCTGGTCATTGTAAACAGCGACTCCTACAGTTCGGTCGGGGCGCCTGCACAGCAAGGAATGCACTCTGGTTGGATGGTGTATTGTACTTGTGTTGTATAATGACAATACATTTGAATCTAATTTCATTTTGAGATCAGTCGCAGATCGCTTCCTGTTGATCATGGTGGGGGTCAGCACGGAGCAGATGCAATGCTCGCTGTTTTACACACATCCCTCGTCTTATAAGGAGCTGGCGGGGCGTATCTGTATGCAAATTCAGGTGTACGAGAACACGCTTCCATTTAAAAACCTGTTAAGCCCTAGCCCTTTTTTTCTGAAAATCCGCCTAAAAATACATACCTACAGTAAGTGAATGAAAGATTGCTCCATTTGCACGTTCTTGGTATCTAGGGACATTTATGGATCTCAGGGAATGTATTCCCAGTGTCAGAAATATTGTGTATGTTACTAGGCTTGAGCTGTGAAGTGTAGTTTTTTATTTTATTCAAAGTCCATCGCAAGTCCTTATTGAACTATTGAAAATTTTACAGACTGTAACTTTAACTCTGGAAACTCTCCAAGTGTGTGTGTGTGTGTGTGTGTGTGACACTGGTGGCAGCAGGTCGCAGCTGCACCATTCTTAAAACATGAGCAAACACCCGTCGTAACTGCCGCCGTTAACGTAGTAATGTGCAACATGTACTTGTGGAGATTGTTCTGGACTATGTGTCTGGTCTCGGCGATCAAAGTTGCCTACAAGCGAGCGCTCCAAAGTGGGAGAATATATCAACAACAATGGATTCCCCATGACCCGACGCCAATCCACCTGTCGGGCCTGGAGCTGCCGCCCCACACAGACTTCTCTGACGCAGCCCAGCCCTTGGATGAGCAGCGGTGGTCTGAATTTCAAGCTCGCGAGAGAGCCTTCAGGAAAAGAAGACGCTGCTATCTGTACCCATGAGCTGTGTGTTGATTGTCAGGTTCATCACCCGTGTGAGTCTGTAACTTTGATTGCCACTGTGGCAGGATTGTATCCGAATAATCCCACAATGTACAAGTGCACTGTTAATATTTGTGTCCTTTAAACCTTGTTTTTATGTGGACATAAATAAAATATTCTAAATGTGTGTGTGTGTGTGTGTGTGTGTGTGTGTGTGTGTGTGTGTGTGTGTGTGTGTGTGTGTGTGTGTGTGTGTGTGTGTGTGTGTGGCGTGCATGCGTGTGTGTGTGTGTGTGTGTGTGTGTGTGTGTGTGTGTGTGTGTGTGTGTGTGTGTGTGTGTTATGGTCCCAAGAATTGTAAAGATACAGTCTGGCCTTGACCAGAATAATTTGCTGTTATAAACCAGAGAGAGAGAGGGAGAGGGAGAGGGAGAGGGAGAGGGAGAGGGAGAGGGAGGGGGAGAGAGAGAGAGAGAGATTTGTTTTATTGGTGTAATTGCATTCTTTCTTGTCTACTTTGACAAAGTTCAATTATGTAAATGATTGAGGGCGGCTGGGTGGCGCAGCGGAGATTGCGCTTATCACCAACGCAAGAGACTCCGGTCTCTAATCCGGGTGAGAGCATTGCCTCCGGCTTGGGCCGGCCGTCATACTGGCTCAATTGGCAGAGTCAGCGGGTGGAAGTCAATGGGTGGTAATCTGGACGTTGTGGACAGCGACTCCTACAGGTCGGTTGGGGGACGCCTGTACAGCAGAGACAGGAAGTAGCGGGGGCAGCGTGAGCCTCCCACGTGTTACTCCTCGCCAATGAGAGTCCGCGCTGGCAGGTGAAAAGATGTAACAGGCTGCCTCCTCGTGTACCAGAGGGGACACGTGATGCAAGGCTTCTATCCTCCCTACAACTGACCAGTGGGGGGCATATGCGAGCAACGTTCAAGACAGGGGAGGGGAGAATTGGAAACACGAAATTGGGATGGGAGAAAAATAGATAATAAGGAGAAAAAGTGGATCAAAAAAAATTATGTAAATTATGTTGAAACATCCCAATAGAAATCTTTGAATTGTGTTGAGTGAGAGAGAGGAACAGAAAGAATGACCTGTTGAGAAAGAATGAAGGAGAGGATGTGGGAAATAGCATTTATTTATTTTCTTAATTACTTACTCACTTCTTTATTTATTTACAGGGACAATGCACAGTAATCAGCATTCCGGTAAATAAGCTAGTCTCAGCCTGCCAGCTCGTTTTCCAACTGCAGCTGAGAGTTGGAGAGAGATATGGGGAAAGTTAAAGGCTAGTACTTGTAATCCTTGCGTTAAGCAGTTCTTTTAACACACAAGTGATTTACATGACAGGCGGGTGTTTCCATTAGCTGATTGGTTGACATCGTGGGCGGAGTCCTGTTATATCACTGCTGATGGAGCAGGCTGCTGTTATGTTACTGGCGTTTTGTGATGCCTCACAGTGAACTCTCCCACAAAGTCAATCTTCTCCACGATGGAAACATTTATCTTCGACTTTAAAATAACTAAAAAGTTAAAATGTTCTATGGCGGTGGATGTTCTACTTTGCTTCACTCTCTTTGAACTCCAGCTCTTGTCTGGGAGTTGGACGGTCATCTGAATGTACTCTCATTCTCTGTGTCTGCAGTGGTCTTAAGCAGTTTAGAGGGACAGTTACCTTCCCCCAAAAGAGCTACACTTTTAAAGGAACACGCTAACTTTTTGGGAAATTCGCTTATTTGCCATCTACCCGGGAGTTAGACAAGCAGTATGTTGCCATCTACCCTGGAGTTAGACAAGCAGATACATACCCTTTTCTTCTCTGTGCATGCATTAGGCTTAGGGAACAGACGCACCGTTAGCCTAGCTTTGCGGCATTCACTGGAAGTAGGTGTGCCAGTGTAGCCTAGTTCCCAACAGTCACAAAATACACTCCAAATACAACTCCAAAATGTTCCTGCAAACATGTTGTGACCTGTGTATTTACCATGTGTAGAATTTCTTTTAATAATAATTAGACATTTTTGTTTTCTAAGCAGATATGTACTCTGAATATTTTTTTGCCAAACCACTGCCGAACCAGAATCAACATATTTATTTTTCATATGCATAGTTATGCAGTAAAATGAAAATCTCACTTTGCTAGTCCCCCCTTCACACAGAATCACAAAATATAGACTTGACCTCTTCCACCCGTGCGGTCCAGTACCGGACCGCAAATGACATCACATCATAAACCATTCTCTCTAGACTGTCTGACATAATTATAGTTTTTTTTTCAAACGTAACCAAGAGTAAACATCCTAACCATGTCACAACAGCAGTCATAGTGTACATTTTCAGCAATACGTTTGTTTACCAATAGTGTTATTAGTGAGATTTTAGTTTTTGAAATGTGTTGTATTTTTCGCGGAGATCCGCCATTTTGAATTAGCGGCCGTTGCTGAATGATGACGATTGTAGTCATTATGAGAAGAGGACATCCAATGCTCTCAATGAGCGTTGGAATTTCGAAAAACTACACTACCCAACGTGTAACGGACCACTTGAGATTAAATATGTCTAGACAATATCCTTTGCTGTTTACTAAATAATATTCAGTAAATGTATGTACGCCTTGAAATGACTTGTGGGATTTTACCCGAGTTAGATACCCGTATGCCTATATAAATCTGTCCCTATTGGCGCACCGTTAATCAGTACAGCTGGAAGCACCTGTGAAGTGATGTAGTCGGTCGGCAGCAGGAACGTTTGGTGCGTCTTTGTTTCGCCTTTGTATTCCTGTGCGTCGCAACTTTTATCCTTTTGTATCATGTATTGATCGTGTGTTTTAAACGGAAGAAAGGACCTTTTCGTTTACATTCCTTGGAGAGCGCAACAAGGTATGCTTAGAAAACTACCAGATTGGGTTGTACGCAGATGGAGCAGACTTGTAGTAGAAGAACTCGATAGATCCGAAGAATATCCTACATTTGAACGTTTTACTGAGTTTGTGCAGAAGGAAGCCTGCATAGCCTGTAATCCTATTGCCTCTCCGTTCTTGTTTAGCTCCAAATCAGCAGAGGATAAGTTGCCCGGGAAGGCAAATGCATTCAGCACTAGTGCTCAAGTGAAAGACCATATACCAGAAAGCCTCCCTGATTTTAGGCCATGGCTACCATGCATTATCTGTAAAGAGTTTCATGGTATTGCTAGGTGCCCAGCTTTCGCTTCCAAGTCCATGACAGATAAAAGGTTGTTTATTCATCAGAATTATTTGTGCTTCGGGTGTCTGCGCAAAGGACATGTCACTAAAGACTGTAGGACTCGACATATCTGTGGAGTGTGTAGCTGACGTCACCCAACATGTTTACACGAGGAAAGAGAGACAAGGTTTGGGGAAGCAGCAAATGCGGTTCAGACTTTCACAGAAGGAGAAAGAAACCAGGAAGTCCATAGGGTCTTGAGCCACGCGCTAGTTCAGAATGCTTCTGCCACCTCTAGCATTGTCCCAGTTTTCTTGTCATCTGCAAGAGATCCTCAGAAGGAGATTCTCACATATGCTCTTCTTGACACACAGAGCGATTCGACCTTTGTCTTGGATAGTCTAGTCAGAGAATTGAACGTGGCATCTCGACCATTGCAGCTGAAGCTTAGTACAATGACTGCCATTGACACAATCATAGCCAGCCACAGTGTGTGTGATTTGCAAGTTCGAAGTTTCTATTCGGATAATCGGATACAGCTACAGCAATCATATACACGTGACTTCATTCCGGTTGATAAATCCTGTATACCAACCAAGACTACAGCATTGCAGTGGCCACATCTCAAACATCTGGACAATAAGTTGCCAGCACTCCAGGAGTGTGATGTGGGACTGTTGATTGGTTACAATTGTCCTTCAGCTCTGGCCCCCCTTGAAGTTATCATGGGTGGTGCGAATGAGCCGTTTGCCCAGAAAACAGAGCTGGGATGGAGTATCATAGGAGCAGCCAATCCCCACCTTGATAGGCAGGGAAGTCAAAGCTATGTACACAGAGTTGCTGTAAGAGAACTGCCAGTCCCATTAGCCTCAGACGTTTTGAAGGTGCTGGAGTCCGACTTCAGTGAGAAGAATTCTGAGGGCAAATACGTCTCACAAGATGATGTGCGTTTCATACAGCTCCTTAGTGAGAATATTCAGCAGAAAGAGGATGGCCACCTGGAGATGCCTCTCCCGTTCAGAGGTGGTAGTCCTCCCTTGTTGCCAAACAATAAGAAGTTGGCCACTATTCGCTTGCAACATCTAAAGAGAAAGCTTAAGGCCAATCAACAACTCTATGATCATTACACAGCCTTTATGAAGGAAGTAATCGACAATGGTGATGCGGAGCTAGCTCCAGAGGCACTTTCGGGAGAGATCGTTTGGTACATACCACACCATGGTGTGTACCATCCCAAGAAGCCTACCAGGTTAAGAGTCGTTTTCGATTGTTCGGCTAAATTCTGTGGCATTTCCTTAAATGACACCATGCTGAAAAGCCCAGATCTGATAAATTCTTTGGTGGGAGTTCTCTTCCGCTTTAGGAAGGAAGCAGTGGCTATCATCTGTGATATTGAAAGGATGTTTCACCAGTTCCTTGTTACACCTGAGCATCGTACTTACCTGAGGTTTCTATGGTGGGAGCATGGAGACCTTGATCACGAGCCAAAAGAATATCAGATGGCAGTCCACCTGTTTGGTGCAGCTTCCTCTCCAGGGTGCGCTAACTTTGGCCTTAAATACTTGGCAAAGCAATACAAGGCACGCTATCCCACTGCAGCATCATTCATAGAGAGCAGTTTCTATGTTGATGATGGCCTAGTTAGTGTTCCAACAATTGAAATGGCTTCAGAGATGATCGTTGAAGCCCAAGAGTTGTGTAAAGGAGGAGGGTTACGACTCCACAAATTCAACTCGAATGAGAGCAAGGTTCTTGGTTGCATCGAACCGTCTGAAAGTGCAATAAATGCAGAACGTCTTGATCTGAAGCCAGATTCAGCCTCTGTGGAACATGCACTGGGCATCCAGTGGTTGATTGATAGTGACAGTTTCAGCTTCAACATACATTTGAACAACAAGCCTAACACCCGCCGTGGCATTCTGTCGGTCATAGCTTCTTTGTACGATCCTTTGGGGTTTGTTGCCCCATTAGTTTTGAGTGGAAAGTGCATTCTTCAGGAGCTGTGCCGTAGAAGCATTGGTTGGGATGATCTGCTCCCTGAAGACTTGTATCCACGGTGGGAGGAATGGGAGAACGGTCTCCGCAGTCTGAGAGGGGTCACAATTCCCAGATGTTACCATCCGAAAGAATTTGGCAGAATTGTGAGGGTAGAATTGCACCATTTTGCAGATGCTAGTAATGTAGTCTAGTCATGGCCAAAGCGAGAGTTGCTCCAACTAAGGTCATGAGCATTCCCCGTCTTGAATTTTCTGCTGCTGTGACGGCAGCCAGGTTAAGTGTTCTCTTGAAATCAGAGCTTAACATGGAATTTTAAGGAATTTTTCTGGACAGACTCTCAAGTCACTCTTGCATATATTAACAACGAAGTGTGAAGATTTCATGTATTTGTAGCAAATCGTGTCCAGCTGATCAGAGAGAACACCAGTCTGAGCCAGTGGCACTATGTTGGCACAAAACAAAACGGCTGACCACGCCTCTAGGGGGCTCCGTGCCTCTGACATCCTGTCATCAAATTGGCTATCAGGCCCTGAATTCTTCTGGAAGGATGAAGTCCAAGAGGAATCAAGGCCATCAACTGACTTGCTGATTGGTGACCCAGAGGTCAGAGCGGTGAAGGCATTTGCTACAATAAACAGTAATCGCACTGATATCATTGACCGTCTGGCTAAGGTTTCATCATGGACAACACTCCTCAAAGTAGTGGCAAGAATAAGGAGACTGGCATCCAAGCAAAATATCCCACTGATGTTTTGACTGTCATATAGCGTGAGAGTGCTGCCAGTGCAGTGATCAAGCTTGTACAACAGCAGGCATTCAGTCAAGAGATAAAGGTGCTTGAAGCTGGGGGAAATCTTCCTTGCACCAGTCCTCTTTTTTCCCTCGACCCAGTTCTGAGAGAGGGCATGCTTTGTGTAGGCGGGAGACTGAAACATTCATCTCTGAGTGAAGAATTCAGGCACCCATGCATTCTGCCAAAAGATGGTCATATCACTCAGCTCATCTTGTCTCACTATCACTCTCAAGTTTGCCACCAGGGTATGAGTCAAACTCAGATGGAGCTTAGAGCAAATGGATTTTGGATAATCAGCTGCAGCAAGTTAGTTGCTAAAGTGATACACAAGTGTGTTAAATGCAGAAAGTTGAGGCGCCCTGTTGAAGAACAACGTATGGCTGAACTTCCTAAAGAGCGTGTTGAAGCTTCCGCACCATTCACTTACTGTGGAATGGATTGCTTTGGGCCGTTTATCATTAAAAAGAATCGGAAAGAGCATAAAAGGTATGGCCTGATATTTACTTGTCTCTATTCCCGAGTTGTCCATTTGGAGATGGTAGAAGATCTATCCAATGATTCCTTTATCAATGCCCTGCGGTGCTTCATCAGCCTAAGAGGAGCTGTGCGCCATCTTAACTGTGACCAAGGCAGGAATTTCGTAGGCGCCAGGAATGAGCTAGGAAAGGCACTGAAACAATGCAACAACCAAGCCTTGCAGATGTTCTTGGCCGACAAACAGTGCGAGTTTGTCCTTAATGCTCCATCAGCAAGCCACGCCGGTGGTGTTTGGGAGCGTCAGATACGCACCATCCGAAATGTTCTGAATGCCACCCTGGCTCAAAGCCAAGGCAGACTTGATGAACCTCCCTCAGAACACTGTTTTATGAGGCCATGGCTATTGTTAATAGCCGTCCCTTAACAGTAGATGGAATAAATGACCCCACTTCTCTAGAGCCTCTGACCCCCAATCACCTAGTTCAAATGAAGTCAAAGGTTGCCCTTCCGCCTCCAGGAGAGTTTGTGAGAGAGGATTTGTACAGTACAAAGCTCTGGTGCCGGGTTCAGTATCTTATTGAGCAGTTCTGGAGTCGTTGGAAGAGGGAGTACCTCCTGAACATCTCAACGCATCAGAAGTGGCATGTGGCCCGGCGTAATCTCAAAGTTGGTGATGTAGTCATCATAAAGGAGGACCTCCTTCCAAGAAACCAGTGGCAGTTGGGGCGAATAGTGGAAAGAACTGTCGACGGGGATGGCCTAGTGCGAAGAGTGAGATTACAAGTCGGAGATAGGAACTCAAAAGGGCTTGGCGCTCAGTCTAAACTCTCAACCATAGAAAGACCAGTTCAAAAGCTAGTGGTTCTCCTCGAAAGTGAATAATAGGTCGTAGACATGCATACATACGGTAGCATGACGATGCTTATTTGCATAATTTTCTAAAGTCAAGATAAATGGTATTTTGGTCTTAAATCATTCATGATTATTTTTGTGTTGTATCATGAAGTGATTGGGGGGAGTGTAACGGACCACTTGAGATTAAATATGTCTAGACAATATCCTTTGCTGTTTACTAAATAATATTCAGTAAATGTATGTACGCCTTGAAATGACTTGTGGGATTTTACCCGAGTTAGATACCCGTATGCCTATATAAATCTGTCCCTATTGGCGCACCGTTAATCAGTACAGCTGGAAGCACCTGTGAAGTGATGTAGTCGGTCGGCAGCAGGAATGTTTGGTGCGTCTTTGTTTCGCCTTTGTATTCCTGTGCGTCGCGACTTTTATCCTTTTGTATCATGTATTGATCGTGTGTTTTAAACGGAAGAAAGGACCTTTTCGTTTACATTCCTTGGAGAGCGCAACAAGGTATGCTTTGTTGTTTATTTGATTATGGTTGTAACTTTGTATAATGTAATTTGTGAATGAATGATTTTATGTCTTGTGTAAGAATGTAATCCTTGTAGTTTTGATACCAATGTTATTTAGTTTAGTGTTTGTACTGTGCTGTGGAAACCGTTATGTGAAATGTTTGTTTGTCTGTTTATGTACGTTTCCAATACAGTTTTCACGGCGCTAAGATGACGTCACGGAGAGACAATCAAATAAAGATCGTCTTATGCATCAGTCGAGACTCTGTCGTTTGGATCCAAGGGCTGTAACACAATGGATTCTTCCTGCAAGCAAATTACGTATGAATTTTATTTATTTATTTATCTTATTTCTCTGGATTATATACCACAAAACTGAACGTTATTGGCATATATTGAAGTGCAGTTAGTTTGTCTCCCCTATTGTGAACATTTAGCAACCATCCTTGTTGAAATCAGTTTAAAAATGGCGTAGCTGTTACAAGAATAAAAAACCTACTGTACATACAGTCGATTTCATTCTCTGTTCTTCATGCACGCCTGGTGATACTAAATCCAAATTGAATTTTCCCATTTGAGAGAAAAGATTTGGCCCAATCCATAGATGTGCGAGTTGGCTATAATAAGGTCATTTATACGCCTCATATTCTATATTCTATAATAATATTTCAAATTGCATGGGTCCGGATGGCAGAATTCAGTACTGTATCTACAAAACCTTCTGTTTTATCATCTTCCCTTTATTAATTTCCTTAGATTTTTTTAAAATTTTTGTACACGTGATCTCAAGAAGGTACTGAATGCGTTTTTCATGTCTGGTCATTTTCAGCATGGTGTTATTCACTGTCAAATATGCAAAGAAAATCCTAATTAAGCAAGCCTAGTAATAGACACAATATTTCTGACACTGGGAATACATTCACTGAGGTCCATAGATGTCCGTTTGACCCCTGCCCCGTTCCCGTGTATCGACCCCTGCCTGTCTGACTCTCCTTCCCTCTCTCACGCCCCTTTTTCTTTAACAAATGTTCTGTACTGCGTTGTGAGACCAGGTGAGGTCCTTGCTGATGCAGGTTCCAACAAATTTAAAGGTTTTCACTAGGAGTGGGAATCACCAGTTTCATCACGATACGATATGATATCGATTATTTGGACAACAATATGATATTTGCCGATATCACAAAGTCTGCCACGATACGATACGATTCAGGTGCCTGCGTTCGATATGAGACGATATCCCACTCCAACTCCAACTCAAACCGTCTCAGTCAGACGCAACCTGCCCTCCCTATCCCCCTCCACACTCTCCTCGGACATACTATCCGCTCTACCTTTGAGTGACACCTTCTCTGCTCTCCCCCAAATACGGCAACCTCCACCCTCCTCTCAGCCCTCTCAACCGCCTTCGACAAACTCTGTCCACTCGCTGAGAAATCTGCCTGCCGTTCCCCACCCAGTCCATGGCTGACAGATGCAGTGAGAGAACAGGTCCTGAGAGCAGCTGAGAGGAAGTATAGAAAGTCACGCCTCACTGCTGACATTGTCACATATCACAACCTCTTGTTAACCCTTTCACTGCCACACGATAGAAGGTTGTCAATTTGTAAATAGTCTGTTATTTAAGTGTGGGTTGTCCTCACTTGTTTGTGGCGTCATTCCTCCGTTAACCCTGTTCCTGTGGTGTCTTTGTCAACGTCGTCCTTGCCCTTTAGTTGTGTTCTGTCTAAGTAAGTGTATTAGTGTTCTGTTTTATTGCTCTTTTGTTTCGAGTGTTCAGTCCAGTTTCTGGTTAGGTTTTGTTTTCTCTCAGTGCCAGCTCGGCTGCGCCATTTTTGTTTGTGCTTTAATGTACTTTTATCACGTTGCTAAGTAAAGCTCTTTAATCGTGACCGTCGTCTCCTGCCTCATATCTCTTCTCGCTCTCGGCCTGCTGCACTGGGTTCTACCTCCACCCTCACCACCTTACCCTGTCGTAACAGAATGACGCCACCACCAAGTGAGGACAACCCACACTTAAATAACAGACTAATTACAAATTGACAACAGCTAATAATTACCAAAACACAACCAGACAGGGGAACAACATCAAACAAGGGGAGGGAAAGTTAACAACAGCACACACCATAAAACCACATTAATCATACTATTAATTATATTCATTACATTTGTCAACATGGTTAATGTGCCGGCCTGCACCATCTGCTGGTGACCACTAGAGGGTGGCATGAGACCATTGTCCACTCCTTGTCTGTGGTGTTGACTCTCCCAGACTTGAGCTGGTCTGGGAGTGTAACAGAGAGATACAAATACAAAAAAATAGAGGAACATGTCTTTTTCAATTAAAACATATAACATATATTATAAGCACCTCCTGGGAAGAAGGTGTCCAATTCTTACTTTAAAATGATCAATTCCAATGAACGGACTCTAGCTTAAAATCAAAAGGCCACAAGAGACGACATAAAACGTATGTGTACATGCCATACGTCCCTCATTCATTGGGGTCACTACATTTGACCCACTATGTACAGTAGCATGCAGCAGACATATGTGCTCTAATGAGCACCCATTATAGTTATGCATGTGTTTATACCAGGAACTCTTTGCATGGGAGATCCTTTGTGGGTTTTGTTTATTCAATTCAACAATAAGAATCCAGGGTAGGATTATTTTACGAGTCCCAGGGCTTCATGGCAAACACCCAGACAAAAAACAAACTAAAAAACTAAAAACAAACAAACAATCCATTTTATCCATTCTTTCATCTATTGTACTGTGACAACACAGTCATTTCCCCTTGAGGACAATACCGTTCTTCTTATGTTATCTTATGCAGTAGCTTGATAATACCTTTTATTCTGCACACAATGTCATCTTTGTGCCCCTATCTCTCACTCAGAGGGTCAGGGGTCGGCCCTGGAGCAGTGAGGCTTGCTTGGTTATTTTCACATATCCCTTGAGGGGCCCTGTGACCTTTTAGACAGTGGCTGCTTGGCCTGTTGTGTAATTCAGGCCTTCTTTGAATCACGTCAAACACAGTGAAACATTGCTCCCTTTGTTATTTGGTTTGTTTTTTTCCCAATACATTTGGATACAAAACTGGCCTTTTTTCAGACATAAGGACCTCATTTTATCAGGACGTGTTTTTGTCAAGATTCCAGTCTGTTGCACATAAAGAGAGAGACTCCTAAAAGGCTTTTTCTGACCACTTCTTAAAATGACTTGTTTAGGCTACACTAGGTGGTCTCTTGGTGCTTAATCTGTTTAATAAAGTAGTGAAATGTGTTCCCCCCTCTCTCTCTCTCTCTCTCTCTCTCTCTCTCTCTCTCTCTCTCTCTCTCTCTCTCTCTCTCTCTCTCTCTCACACATACAACCCTCCTGTGTCTTTCATCCTTTCCTCTCTCCTTACTTCTCTCTTTCTCATCCATCCTCTCTCACTCGCTCCTCTGTCTCTCTCTGTCTCTCTCTCTCGCTCGCTCTCTCTCTCTCTCTGTCTCTCTCTCTCTCCCTCTCTCTCTCCCCCTGAAAACGTTTAACTTCAGATGACTGCACACACTGTGGAGAGGCCCTCCTATCCTGGTTACTGTCGCTATGGTGATAGAGGTGAAGAATGGTTAAATAGTTCCCACAGCTTAGATGGACTTTCTGGGGAAATATTGGAAAGAGGAGAGGAAAGTTGAAGTTACAGGAGGAGATGAGAAGTGAGGTGAGAGGAGAGGCATGCAGGAGGAGAGGAGATGCTACAGGATGAGAGGGGAGGAGAGAACAGGAGAGGAGAGAACAGGAGAGGAGAGAACAGAAGAGGAGAGAACAGGAGAGGGAGGAGAGAACAGAAGAGGAGAGAACAGAAGAGGAGAGAACAGGAGAGGAGATGTTACATGAGGAGAGGAGAGAACAGGAGAGGAGAAAACAGAAGAGGAGAGAACAGGAGAGGGAGGAGAGGGAGGAGAGGGAGGAGAGAACAGGAGATAACAGAGGAGTGAACAGGAGAGGAGATGCTACATGAGGAGAGGAGAGAACAGGAGAGGAGAAAACAGAAGAGGAGAGAACAGGAGGAGAGGAGATGGGAGGAGAGAACAGGAGAGGAGAAAACAGAAGAGGAGAGAACAGGAGAGGAGAGGCTACAAGAGGAGAGGCTACAAGAGGAGAGAACAGAAGAGGAGAGAACAGGAGAGGAGAGAACAGGAGAGGAGAGAACAGGAGAGGAGAGGCTACAAGAGGAGAGAACAGAAGAGGAGAGAACAGGAGAGGAGAGAACAGGAGAGGAGAGGCTACAAGAGGAGAGAACAGAAGAGGAGAGAACAGGAGAGGAGAGAACAGGAGAGGAGAGGCTACAAGAGGAGAGAACAGAAGAGGAGAGAACAGGAGAGGAGAGAACAGAAGAGGAGAGAACAGGAGATGAGAGGCTACAAGAGGAGAGAGCAGAAGAGGAGAGAACAGGAGAGGAGAGAACAGGAGAGGAGAGAACAGGAGAGGAGAGAACAGGAGAGGAGAGAACAGAAGAGGAGAGAACAGGAGAGGAGAGAACAGAAGAGGAGAGAACAGGAGAGGAGAGGCTACAAGAGGAGAGAACAGAAGAGGAGAGAACAGGAGAGGAGAGGCTACAAGAGGAGAGAACAGGAGAGGAGAGGCTACAAGAGGAGAGGCTACAAGAGGAGAGGCTACAAGAGGAGAGAACAGGAGAGGAGAGGCTACAAGAGGAGAGGCTACAAGAGGAGAGGCTACAAGAGGAGAGGCTACAAGAGGAGAGAACAGGAGAGGAGAGAACAGAAGAGGAGAGGCTACACGCTACAGGATGAGGGGGGAGGAGAGAACAGGAGAGGAGAAAATATGGGAGAGGAGAGGAGGTGAGAGGTGAAGATAGGATATGACAGGAGAGGGAATGAGAGGAGAGAAGAGGAAAGGAGAGGATATGAGAGGCGAGGATAGGGTGTGAGAAGAGAGGAGAGGAGAGGAGAGGAAAGGAGAGGAGAGGAGAGGAGAAGAGAGGAGAGGAGAGGAAAGGAAAGGAAAGGAGAGGAGAGGAGAGGAGAGGAAAGGAGAGGAGAGGAGAGGAGAGGAGAGGAGAGGAGAGGAGAGGAGAGGAGAGGAGAGGAGAGGAGAGGAGAGGAGAGGAGAGGAGAGGAGAGGAGAGGATATGAGAGGCGAGGATAGGGTGTGAGAAGAGAGGAGAGGAGAGGAGAAGAGAGGAGAGGAGAGGAGAGGAGAGGAAATGAAAGGAGAGGAGAGGAGAGGAGAGGAGAGGACCACTTGTATCTATTGCTATGTCCGCCCATTACAATCACGCGAGCTGTCTAACGCCTGTCCCGTCTCCCTGTGAGCTGCTGTCCCGGATTGATGACCGGAGTGTTGGACGTCCCGTGATGAAGACCGGGAGGATGCGACCCTCTCTGCGTGCCCTCCTGTCTCCCTGTCTCCGGCTGTCTCGTAGTGATGACCGGAGTGCTGGACGTCCCGTGATGATGATGGGGAGGTTGCGACCCTCTCTGCGCCGCCCCCTGTCTCCCTGTGTCCGGCTGTCTCGGAGTTATGACTGGAGTGTTGAACGTCCCGTGATTAAGACGGGGAGGACGCAACCCTCTTTGCGCCGCCCCTGTGCCGCAAATAGATCCGCTATCAGCTATATCTTTAATCTTTCAAAATGTTCAGTTGCTATCGCTATCAGCTCTATCTTACATTTTTCTAAATGTTCAGTTGCTATTGCATGCACTCATCTGTGTTTCACTACACACATGAGTGCATCATTGCATGCTTACCAACTGTCCGTCTGTAACACTACTATCACCGACATCTAAGAAGGGAGATCCCCCCTTGAATTGGCCTTTCTAAGGTTTCTCTCCTCCACATTGCCTGTGATGCATTTTTTCCTATTGCTAGGTTTTAGTGAGTTTTTCCTTACCTTCGCGTGGGGTACGTCTGGGAGTGTTTGCATTGCATTCATTTATTTTGCATTTATTTTAAATGTGTTGGACCTTATGGTGTTCTTGTTTTGTTTCTTGACTTATTGTGATGTGTCCGGCCCATGGGGACATTAACGTGTGTTGTCGGGCCTTACAAATAAATTTTATTTGATTTAGGAGAGGAGAGGAGAAGTGAAGAGAGGAAATGAGTTATAAGGTTTCTATTTAAGCTTCGGGTTTTGCTGCAGCTACAGTTCCCAGTCACTGTAAATACACTAAGAAAACTGACACCAGTCAAGTGCTGCTAGAACTAAGAAATTAGGACAGAAAACGTGCAGAAAACTTGACAATCAAATGTAGTGTAAATGATTCACATTCACAAGATTAACTCGCTTCCCCAATACAACATAATAGAGATGATATGATTTAGACTCTATACAGTCACTTCTCATAATGTATTTGAACAGATAAAACCGGAGGGGACCAGCTATTCATTTCCGCTTCCAAGGTAAACCTGAGGAGGAGCGGTTGTGTGTTCTATGTGATCTGGGAGTGGTGGAAGATGAATATCATTTTGTTTTTTATTGCCCTTTGTACACCGATTTGAGGAGGGTTTTATTTGAGAAAATTCGAATTGTAAATCCGGATTTGTTTTGGCAGTCTGAGAGTTGTATGTTGAGTTTTTTTTTTGTGGAGGACATCTTCAGTTTTGCAGGATTTTTGGAGAAAGCATGGCACTTGAGACAAAAACACACTATATCCTATATAATTGTATATGAATTCCTCTTGTTTCTTTGTTTTATATTGCTTACAGTTTGTGTTATATTACGTTTTATTGTATTTTCTTTTTCTTGTGGCCATCTTGGTCTATATGTCATAATTTGTCAAGTAATTTGTCAAGTATAATATTATATACTTATAGTTATGTGTCATGTAAGCCCATATGGGCTGGGCATACACCTGTATGTAAGACACAAAAATAAAAAACATCAATCAATCAATCAATCAATCAATCAATCAATCAATCAATCAATCAATCAATCCAAGACTTTTTTTGGGGAGCTATTTCTTTTACAGTGTATTTTTTCTACCTTAACAACATTTTGCTCTTTTCTTCACATCAGTCAAGAGAGGAAGGGGAGACTAGAGTGACACTTCCCTAGCCAGAGTCTCCTGCTGGGCAAACTGGCAACCTTCTGGTGATAAGCCTACTTATCTAACTGTTAAAGGAACAAGCCAACATTATCGGAAATGCGTTTACCGAGTCAGAAGATAGATACCAATCTCCTCTCTGTGCGTTCAGTAGAAAGTTACCCGGCTGCAAGCTAGCCAAGCTTAGCACTAATAAATGGAAGCTGATACGCACCACCAGGGGTGGACCTAGCACATTTGGCGCCCTAGGCGATATTTCACCACTGTTTTTTTGCTCTGCGCAGTTTTGGCGCACCCCTCTATATCTGCAACCAAAAAAATCAAAACATCGCCGCGCTACCAACCGGTTAACCCTTTTCACTGCGACAATACACCGAAGGTTAACCCTTTCACGACCGTCGGTTGTGTGATAGTAAAACAGTAGTAAAGTACTGCACCTTTATTTTTTACAAGCAAGAACAAGAGCTAAGAATAAATGTAAAGTGCACACTAAAGAATTAAAACAAATAAACAACTTAGCTAACACACAATAATAATAATAATAATAACAAACAATAAAATAACGTGCAAATTTGCTTTAAAAGAAAATTATGTATTGTAAAATATGTTACACATATATAATCAAAATATAATATGCTAAATAAACAAACAAATAAATAAAAATTACAAATTCACTTTGTCTAAAGAGCTATTTACATTCCACTCCCTATCATCACACTTCAAGGTTAGCCTGTAGCTCCTACTGGTTTCCATTTACAGTGCTATCCTTCTGGCCTTCCTCGCTGCAAAGTCATCAATCACATCAAATTGTCCAACTCCTGAGCCAGCTCCTTCCCATCCAAATCAGATTGCCCTCCATGGTTTAAGGTGTGTACAAGTGCCTCTGCTTGCTTCATCAGCTCTTGGTGTGGCAGGTCTTGGAAGTTGTACAAAATTGCATACCTTTCACCTTGGCACGTTTCTCGTCTTCTTCTTTTCTTCTCTTTTTAAACTGAATGGCCGGATGGCTTTTGCCTCTTCATAGTTCTCTAACGTTAGTCTTTCTTTCCTCAACGCTCAATTCTATAAACACTTGACCGATACCCATCAATGCACAGTGATCTAGCATGTTCTGACTGTGAACACCTAAAGCTGAGGCTCAGACCGACCGACCGTTTTAGATTTTTGGCTCATTTTCCCTTATGTTAGAATTTTTTTTATGTAAAAATAATGGTTGCAGATATAGAGGGGGGCGCCAAAACTGTGCAGAAAAAAAAAAAAAAAAAAAAAAAATGTTGGCGCCCCCCTCTGGGTGGCGCTCTAGGCCTGTAGGAAGGTCCGCCCCTGCGCACCACTAGCTTAGCTTAAAACTCCGGGAGAGGTATTTTTGGCCAACAGCTAGGCTAGTTGGTCTGTAGCCTACTAGTCTGTATCCACTTCCATTTATTTGTGCTAAGCTAGGCTAGCTTGCAGCCGGGTAACTTTCTACTGAACGCACAGAGAGTAAATTGGTATCTATCTACTTGTCTGACTGTTACACGCATTTGTCCATAATGTCGCTGTGTTTCCTTTAAGGTTCAATCATAGTCCAGACGTAGCAACACGGACCAGACTCAACTAGGGTCCACACAAACTAAAATGATGCAACAAGTTTCAAGTTCAAGTTTCTTTATTAGTTGTCATACAGAAGTACAGAATACTTTTATATAAAATGCTTCTTTCTGTTTTGCTCCAGAGATTGTGCTAGATAAAAATAGATAAGTATAAAAAGTATAGTAAGTATAAAATAGAAGTCAAGTACGTAGACAAAAAGTGTTCAATATATACATATACAATGTACAATGCAGAGTAGAAAAGTAACTGAGTTACAATACAATATACAGTACAATGCAGAAATGGGATGAGGTACAATTTAGGTACAATTTACAGTAAGGTGTAATGAGGTATGGGTTGTAGTGCAAATTCTTTGCCAATAAATCTAAAGTGTGTTTAGGTGTTCTAAAGTGGGTAAAGTGGGTGCAGCAGTGAGTTGTTTGTTTAAAGTGAGTGTGTGCGTGTGGATGTGTGTGCTGTGAGTGCATTTGATGGTTATTACGATTGTTCATTGTTCAATCATCATTGAGCATCCTGATGGGCTGGGGACAACAGTGTATGTCCGTGCACCACGCAATTTCCTTTCCTACAACTGGTGTTGTACGAAACATGGGTCAGCAGGCATGCACGCTGATGGAATGAGACTGGTGGATCAAAGGGCTTGTATGCCTGGACTACGAAAGACCAGGGACGTGGGACTGTCCGTCCACACAGTGTATGAGTGAGCCCAGCTGTTGCCAACCTTGGTTTTTACAGTGTAGAGATGCCAGGGAAATCACAGTGTGTGTTTGTGTTCATCTACACCTCATCTCCCATGCTCTATTTAGACATACACAAATATACACAGTCAAACGCCCCCCCCCCCCCCCCCCCCCCCCCCCCACACACACACACACACACACACACACACACACACACACACACACACACACACATACACACGCACACACACACGCACACGCACACGCACACACGCACACACATGCACGCACACACACACATAAAAATGCAAACATACACATGCAGGCATAGCAATATCACACACACACACACACACACACACACACACACACACACACACACACACACACACACACACACACACACACACAGACGTACAGGACACGTACTCCGTCTCCTTCTGTCCACAGTATAAATGGTGTAGATAGAATATAAACCTCAGCACCATGTAGATCATGGCTGTGTAAACAGAGTCGGGGCAGAGACACTGCTCCCCAGCCAAAGACAACAGCAGCAGTAAACCCAGGGACGGCTGGAACACCGGAGGCCATACTGGAGGCCATACAACGACACCATTTTCACTAACCTGACCCGCCACATGGTCTGGGACACAGAGCCAGCTGGGAAGTAAGTCCTTTCAACGTTTTTGGAATAAGGCCGACACTTAATGAAAAAGAAAAGAAAAGACTTGGCAGGTGATAGTTGGATCTAAACCCCGCCTGTAGCTGCCAGGAGTTCCTCAAAGGACACTGATGAACTGTGGTTTCAGGCACAATCGTGACCTGAAGCCTGATGAGAATTGAGAAGCCTGACCTGGCATACCACGCAGCGTGGGGGGGAATGGCTCCTCTGGTCAATGGTCTCTAAGTGTATATAATTGACCACATCTGCCCAGTTGTACAGCCCTGGCATATCCCTATTTTATTTTTACTTAAATTGTACTATATTCTATATTCTAACATTCTATATCTATACTATATTTAATTTAGTTTATATCCCATCTAATTTTATTCAACCTCTTATTTACAGTTGTACAGCACTGACCTATATTTTATTTCATAATTATGTTATGCTATTGTGCTTAACTTGGCTCATATTTCATTTTATTTTATTCTTTATTGTATTATCTGTCTATCCCCTAATGGCGCACCGATAACATAAAAAAGCAAATTCCTTGTATGTGAAAACTACTTGGCAAATAAAGACCTTTCTGATTCTGATTCTGATTCTAACTACACACCCTCAAGACCCACTCCTATTCAGGTTCCTGGTGGGTCATTGAAGTGGAGCAGGCTATTCTCAGTCCTCGCTCCACAATGGTGGAACGAACTTCCCACCAGTCAAGACAGCCGAACCCCACCCAATTTTCCGCCATCGACTAAAAACACACTTCTTCAATCAATTATCTGAAATAATAATATCTATATTTTATTATTATGTACTTTGCTACTATGTCTATACTACTACAATATCTACTATGTACTATGCTACTATGCCTATACTACTACCTGCTATGCTAATATGCCAATACTACTATGCACTCAAGTTCAACACTGTTTGACGAACAATACCTCTCACCCTTAGCTGCCAGAGATGCACACCTCTCCTGCTGACTTGACATTTATGACTAAATGTAAATGTAAAATGGATTCTCGTGTGATCTATATAATCTATATAATATAGATTATAAACTTGAGGTACAATGTATCACAATGGTGATGTCAGCCAGAGATGGGGAGAAGCATGAACCTTTAAAGGACATCTCTTTGAAAGAAATTGCATTTTACATTTTCTTTTTTTATTTCTTTTAACAAATTATTATTTTGTATAATTGAACTATTTAATTATTATTTAGTTATTGCACTGCACTGCACTGCACTGACAGTTGAACTGTATTGAACTGAACTGAAACAAATAATATATTTTTTTAACTGAACTGGCACTGAACATTGAACTGCACTGGCACTGTTTGCAGATACTGTTATTTTCTTTTTTTATCCACTTTTTTCTCCTTATTTTTCTATTGTTCTCCCATCCCAATTTCGTAATTCCAATTCTCCCCTCTCTGTCTTGAACGTTGCTAGACTATGCCTCCCTCGGCTGTAGTGAGGATAGAAGCCTTGCATCACGTGTCCCCTCCGGTACACGAGGAGGCAGCCTGTCGCATCTTTTCACCAGACAGCTCGAACTCTCAGTGGCGAGGAGTAACACGTGGGAGGCTCACGCTGCCCCCGATACTTCCTGTTTCTGCTGTACAGGCGTCACCCAACTGACCTGTAGGAGTCGCTGTCCACAACGTCCAATACCCAACCGCCGGCTTTCCCACCCTCTAACACTGCCAATTGTGTTAGTATGACGGCCGGCCAAGCCGGAAGCAACGCAGAGAGCTGGGCTCGATACCAGCATCTCCTGTGTTAGTGGCAAGTGCCTTGCCCACTGTGCCACCCAGCCGCCCCCACAGATGTACTGTTATTAAAGTTAATTAAACACATAATTTTGTATAGTTTAATCCAAAAACAGGACAATTCTAATCCAAGAAATCCAAAAGCAGGAAAATTCAAATCCGAAAACAGGAAAAGATAAAACGAATTTCATAGGGCCCTAACTATAGGTACAATATATATTCCATATCCTGTCAGAATGCAGGTAGGTGAATTCCAATGGTTGAAGGCAATCACAGAGACAGAGAGTGTTTACTCTTGAACAGGTTCGACTTTAATAGTAAGAACACAGAGTAAATTCTAAGAGAGAACAAGTGCTAAAAGCACAAGTGTAAGATAAGGTAAATGGGAGCTTATTGGAGGTCCACAGTAGAACCGTCCGCGTTATCCCCGAACGCAATTAGTGAAGACCTGACAATGGACAAGCAGAAGAGAGGTAAGTTAAATAGAGACCAAATACCAACATTCCACACACACCCCCGTGACAGCCAATCAGGAACCACCCCTAAGTGACAGCACTAATTGACAGGGAAATGACAGGTGACAAGCCCAGTGACATATGCCAGGAATGTGGGTGGTCACCGACCGAGGTCGGTGTCCAGAACGTAACAGTACCCTCCCCCGACGAACGGCACCAGACGTTCACCTAGGAGCCTCGGGATTCAGCCGCCGGAAATCAACGATCAGGCTGGGATCTAAAATATCCCTTTGAGGCACCCAAGAACGCTCTTCTATCCCGTACCCCTCCCAATCCACCAAGAACTGAAACCCCCTACCCCTCCGCCTACAACCCAGTATCCTCCGCACCGTGTAAATGGGTTGACCGCCAATAAACCGGGGCGGAGGAACCACAGGCAGTGGCGGGGCCAAGGGCGATGAGAGGAATGGCTTCAACAGGGACACATGAAACGTCGGATGAACCCTCATAGAGCTCGGAAGTCGTAGCTTGTAAGCCACTGGATTAACCCGATGAATCACTTTAAATGGTCCTATAAAGCGAGGAGCCAGCTTCTTGGATTCCACCCGGAGAGGGAGATCCCGGGTGGAAAGCCAAACCCGCTGCCCTGGACGGTAAACTGGAGCCGGACGACGCTTACGGTTAGCCTGCCGTTGGGTACTAACCGAAACCTTCTGTAGCGCCTTCCGAACCTGTTTCCACGTCCTGCGACAGCAAGCCACATGTGCCTGGGCCGAGGGCACCTCCGCCTCCTGCTCCTGCTCGGGAAACAGAGGAGGTTGAAAACCATACTGGCACTGAAAGGGAGACATACCGGTAGAAGAGGAGAGAAGGGTATTATGCGCGTACTCAGCCCAAGCCAACCTCCTACTCCACGTTGCCGGACTACCGGCAACGTAACACCTCAAGACCCCCTCCAAATCCTGGTTGACCCTCTCCGTCTGCCCGTTCGACTGTGGATGGAACCCAGACGACAGACTGACAGAGGCGCAGAGGCCGGCGGCAAACGCCTTCCAGAACCTGGAGGCGAACTGAGGACCCCGGTCCGACACGATATCTACTGGCAGCCCGTGGACCCGAAAGACATGCTGTATAATTAAATCAGCAGTCTCCCGGGCCGAAGGAAGCTTGGGGAGAGGGACAAAGTGAGCCGCCTTAGAGAACCGATCCACCACCACCAAAATGGTGGTGAATCCGTCCGAAAGGGGAAGACCAGAAATAAAGTCCAGAGATATGTGTGACCAGGGTCGTTTAGGAATAGGAAGTGGTCGGAGGAGACCCGCCGGTGCCCGTCGAGAGGTCTTACTACGTGCGCACACCGGACAGGCCGCCACAAAGGAACGCGTATCCCCCTCCACTGTCGGCCACCAGAACCTCCTACGGATAAATTCCAGGGTCCTGGTTGCCCCTGGGTGGCTGGTGAGGGATGACGCATGTGCCCACTGTAGCAAGCGTGAGCGCGCCACCTTGGGAACATACGACCGTCCTGGAGGACCCCCACCAGGATCGGGCTCCCGCGTTAGCGCCGACCTTACCACCTTCTCTATGCCCCAAGACACGGGTGCCAAAATCAAGGCCGGTGGAATAATGGGATGGGGCTGCTCCTCCCGCCCAGGAAGATCAAACTGGCGCGACAACGCGTCAGGTTTGATATTCTTGGAGCCGGGTCTATAGGAGATGGTATATCGAAATCGTGTGAAGAACAACGTCCACCTGGCCTGGCGAGCGTTAAGACGTTTAGCCCCTTGGATGTAAGCCAAGTTCTTATGGTCAGTCCAAATAATGAAAGGATGTGCCGCCCCCTCCAACCAGTGCCAATTTGATCGCCAATAACTCCCGATTACCCACGTCGTAATTACGCTCGGCTGGTGACAGACGGCGAGAAAAAAAAGCACACGGGTGCACTTTCCCATCCTTTAAGCATCTCTGAGAGAGCACCCCCCCCACCGCGACGTCAGAGGCATCCATCTCCACAATGAACGGAACCTCCGCGTCATGGCGGATCAATACAGGAGCGGATGTAAAACGACGTTTAAGATCGCAGAAGGCCGACTCAGCCCTAGGCGACCATTCAAAGCCAGGGAGAGAGGCCTTAGTGAGAGCTGTTAAGGGATTGGCTAAGGCGCTAAAATTGCGAATAAAGCGCCTGTAAGAATTTGCAAAGCCCAAAAACCGTTGTAACCCCTTGAGCGACGAAGGCCGTGGCCAGTCCAAAACTGCACTCACCTTGGCTGGATCCATGCGCAGATCGCCCTTCGTCAACACAAAGCCCAGGAAGGACACGGTGTCCGTGTGAAACACACACTTCTCAGCCTTAACGAATAGTTGATGCTTGAGGAGACGGTCTAGCACCTCCCGAACGTGCATTTGGTGTTGCACCATATCGCGAAAAAAAATCAGGATATCATCTAAGTAGACAAACACCGACACCCCGATCAAGTCTCGCAGCACGTCGTTAACCAGGGCTTGGAAGACTGCCGGAGCATTAGCCAAACCAAAGGGCATGACCAAATACTCATAGTGCCCATTGGGTGTGTTAAATGCAGTCTTCCACTCGTCTCCCTCTCTAATCCTGACCAGGTTGTATGCATTACGTAAGTCAAGTTTAGAAAAGACCTGTGCCCCCTGTAAGCACTCAAAGGCCGTGTCCATGAGGGGTAAAGGATATCGGTTCTTGATGGAAACGTCATTCAATCCCCTATAATCAATGCATGGGCGCTGATCCCCATCCTTTTTATCAACAAAAAAGAAGCCAGCGCCGGCAGGGGAAGTGGAAGGGCGTATGTGCCCCGCAAGCAATGCCTCCTCTATGTAGGTGTTCATGGCCAAGGTTTCGGGGCGTGAAAGAGAGAACATTCGCCCGCGAGGCGGGGAGGTACCGGGTAGAAGATTAATGGGACAGTCGTATGATCTATGAGGCGGAAGTGCTTTAGCACGCGTCTTGCTAAAAACGTCCGCCAGGTCCCAATAGATCTCAGGCACCCCTATTAAATTGGGATTAGAGGGTAGATCAGAATCTGCCACGCTCCCCACCATCCTGGAGAAAGAGGGAGGAGACAAAAGAGAAGAGGGGGGGGGAGACAAGGGTTTGGGCAAACTCCCGCTGACAATCGACTTGACGTCGGCCGCCGTTGAGAGTTCGCCCGTGCTCCAATTAATGACACGAACACATGACGACAACCAGGGATGACCCAACACCATGACAGAATAGGGGGAAAA
This sequence comes from Notolepis coatsorum, assembly GCF_963971535.1. Classification (NCBI taxonomy): domain Eukaryota; kingdom Metazoa; phylum Chordata; class Actinopteri; order Aulopiformes; family Paralepididae; genus Notolepis; species Notolepis coatsorum. The sequence goes on from NC_140179.1 coordinate 47,176,978, forward strand.
GATGACAAAAAAAGTAACCCATTCCCACTCCCCACCCTCCACCCGGATGTGTAAGGGAACTGTGCGCTGGGTGACGCTCCCACTGCCCAGGGGCCGACCGTCCAGGGCATAGACTGGTAAGGGAACCCCTAAGTCCTCCACCGGGGTTCCCCACTCCTTCACCAGTCCCACGTGAATAAAATTGCCCGCCGCCCCTGAGTCAATGAGAGCCTTAGTTCCCCTAATGTCACCCCCACAGTTGATCGCCACCTCAAAAAATTTGCGAGAATCCGTGGTTTTGGCAGGAATGAGCCCACCTGCTGGCGCCCTCTCGAGGCCCGACGGCGCACCTTCCATCCCCGATTGGCGCCGAGCCGATACAGCCTGGACCCGACAGCTGCCGAAGCGGTGACCGGTGCGACCGCACCGGAAGCAGCGTCGCTCTTTGATGAAGCGCTGCCGCTCGTCGTCCGAGAGCGACAGCGCTCCAAGCTGCATGGATTCATCACCCAGTGGCCCACTCGTGTAATGCATGGAATTATCAACACCAGGAGAAGAAGGAAAACATACCTGGGGCTGGGTGTTGTTGACATGCTCCTTCTCCCTCTCCCGGTGCCGATTATCCATCTTGATGGTGGTGTTGATCAGCACTTCCAGCTGCTCGGGGATCTCACGCGCGGAGAGAGCATCTCGCATCCGCGCTGAGAGTCCCCTGATGAACAGAACCACGCAGACGTTCTCCGCCCAAGCTGTCTCCCGAGCCAAGATCCGAAATTTGATAGCATAAGCTGCGACTGTGCGGAGGCCCTGCCGGCAGTCGAGAAGACGACCACCAGCCTCGAAGATCGAGAGTACCCGGGAAGTATCGAATACTCTTCTCAATTCCCGGGTAAAGGCGTCCAGACTGTCGCAGATTATCGCCCCTGCCTCTAATTCCGCCGTAGCCCAGGAGAGAGCTTCGCCGGTGAGCAGTGTGATAATATACGCTACCTGCGCTGTCTCCGATGGAAATGATCGTGGTTGCAGCCGGAAAACGAGTAGACACTGGGTGATGAATTCCCGACAACCATCCGGTGATCCGTCATAGCGAGCGGGCGCCTGCAGATGTGGTTCGCGGGACCGCTCCTGGACCCCGAACCCCCCCCGACTTTCCTCTGCGTGGAGCGCTGCTTCCCCCGCCGCCGACTGCACACCAGCCACTCCTTCTTGGGCTTGTCGAGCTGTGGCCAACGCCGACTGCGCCACCGCTTGGGATGATCCGACGACCCCATTGAGTCGGATTAACTCGGCGCTGACCAGCTGCTGATGTTCCTCCATCCGTGTCTGGGCTGCTCCCTGCGTCCGGAGCATCTCCATGATGGCCTCCATGGAATTCTGATGGTCAGGTCTTCTGTTAGAATGCAGGTAGGTGAATTCCAATGGTTGAAGGCAATCACAGAGACAGAGAGTGTTTACTCTTGAACAGGTTCGACTTTAATAGTAAGAACACAGAGTAAATTCTAAGAGAGAACAAGTGCTAAAAGCACAAGTGTAAGATAAGGTAAATGGGAGCTTATTGGAGGTCCACAGTAGAACCGTCCGCGTTATCCCCGAACGCAATTAGTGAAGACCTGACAATGGACAAGCAGAAGAGAGGTAAGTTAAATAGAGACCAAATACCAACATTCCACACACACCCCCGTGACAGCCAATCAGGAACCACCCCTAAGTGACAGCACTAATTGACAGGGAAATGACAGGTGACAAGCCCAGTGACATATGCCAGGAATGTGGGTGGTCACCGACCGAGGTCGGTGTCCAGAACGTAACAATATCCTATATATATGGTTACGCCTCTGTTTACCCACAAGTAAAAATGGCCGCTGTGAAAAGGGTGTACTTTTCTTAAGAATCCTACACTCTTTTTTGGTGACTTTGTGGGCTCACAGACGTTTTGTATGAGCTATTACAGTCTATTATAGGGATGGGTACCGAATCAGGTACTTTTAAGGGTACCGACCGAATCACATCGATTACCGATTCACGTGAGATCGCGTGAAAACGGTTGCAAGTGTTGTTACACTTTACAAAGCTAGATGCAGACAACACTCACTGCAATATTATATATTATATATATATTAAATTAATTGTTCTAAATAAATAATAATGATAATAAATTATTTGAAGTTTGGAATTTCTTAATTTTTTTTTCAACTGAGGTAGGTAGATACAATTTTTAGAGACTAAAGTACAGAAAAAAGGTACCGTTGGGTACCGGTATCGATTCAAATGTGAAAGGTACCCAACTGTTACGTGTGGGGGTGAGTAGTAGTGAGTCCAATGGTGGAGGAGACAAGGAGAGATGGAGATAGGTAGCTCTTTCTAAGGATGTGTCTTTATTAAAACACACGGAGCAGCGATAATCCATGAAAGGCCGGGCGTCAACAGAGCAAACAGAGCAAAAATAACATAAGTGCACAGCGAGTGGCTCAGCAACCTCTGACCAGCTCCTTCCCACACGAATGGATTTCTGAAGCCTCGACAACAAGACAAGGGAACAGAGAATAAATAAGTAGTTACAAACCCAACATTCCAATCAATTAGCAGTGACAGCACAGTGACAGCAACCAGTGGAGAGTACCAATCAGTGACACAACAGGAATGTGGGCGTGACAACCAAAATGCAAATACCAACCACCAGGTGAAAACATTCCAGACTGACAGCTGGGTTCCCGGGAGAGGGAACCCAGAACGTTACAGTACCTCCCCTCGACGAACGGCACCAGACGTTCACCTAGGGGCCTCGGGATGCAGCCGCCGGAAATCATCGATCAGGCTGGGGTCTAAAATATCACTTTGAGGCACCCAAGAACGCTCTTCTACCCTGTACCCCTCCCAATCCACCAAGAACTGAAACCCCCTACCCTTCCGCCTACAACTCAGGATCCTCCGCACCGTATAGACAGGCTGACCATCAATAATGCGAGGTGGAGGAACCGCGGGGGGTGGCGGGGACAAGGGCGATGAGAGGAATGGCTTCAACAGGGATACATGAAACGTCGGATGAACCCTCATAGAGGCCGGGAGCCGCAGCCTGTAAGCCACAGAGTTCACCCGACGAACCACTTTAAAGGGGCCTATGAAGTGAGGAGCCAGCTTCCTGGACTCCACCCAGAGAGGGAGATCACGGGTGGAAAGCCAAACCCGCTACCCAGGACAGAAAACCGGAGCCGGACGACGCTTACGGTTAGCCTGCCGCTGAGCCTTAACAGAGGCCTTCTGCAGCGCCGTCCGCACTCTGTTCCACGTCCTGCGACAGCGAGCCACATGTGCCTGGGCCGATGGCACCTCAGCCTCCTGCTCCTGTTCGGGGAAAAGAGGAGGTTGAAAACCATATTGACACTGAAAGGGAGACATACCAGTAGAGGAGGAGAGAAGGGTATTATGCGCGCACTGAGCCCAGGCCAACCTCCTACTCCATGTCGCCGGCGACATAGCATCTCAGGACACCCTCCAGATCCTGGTTGACGCGCTACGTCTGCCCGTTCGACTGTGGATGGAACCCAGACGACAGGCTGACGGAGGCGCCGAGGCCGGTGGCGAACGCCTTCCAAAACCTGGAGGCGAACTGAGGGCCCCGGTCGGACACAATATCCACTGGAAGCCCGTGGACCTGAAAGACGTGCTGCACCACCAGGTCAGCCGTCTCCCGAGCCGAGGGGAGTTTGGGAAGGGGAATGAAATGAGCCGCCTTGGAGAATCGGTCCACTACCACCAAGATGGCAGTGAACCCATTCTTACAGAGGAAGGCCAGAAATAAAATCCAGGGATATGTGCGACCAGGGACGTTTGGGAATAGGAAGCGGCCGGAGAAGACCCGCCGGTGCACGGCGAGAGGTCTTATTGCGCGCACACACCGGGCAGGCCGCTACAAAGGAGCGTGTATCCCCCCCCCCTCTGTCGGCCACCAAAACCTCCTACGGATAAACTCCAGGGTTCTGGCGGCCCCAGGGTGGCCGGTGAGAGAGGATGTATGCGCCCACTGCAGCAGGCGCGAGCGTGCAGCCTTGGGCACATACATCCGCCCCGGAAGACCCCCACCGGGATCGGGCTCCCGTGTCAGAGCCGATCTTACCACCCTATCTATGCCCCATGACACGGGTGCCAAAATCAAGGCCTGTGGAATAATAGGGTGGGGCTTCTCCTCCCGGCCCGAAAGATCAAACTGGCGAGACAGTGCGTCAGGTTTGACGTTCTTGGAACCGGGTCGATAGGAGATGGAAAATCGAAATCGAGTGAAGAATAACGCCCACCTGGCCTGGCGAGCGTTAAGGCGTTTAGCCCCTTGGATGTAAGCCAAGTTCTTATGATCAGTCCAAACAATGAAAGGATGTGCCGCCCCCTCTACCAATGTCTCCATTCCTCCAGTGCCAATTTGATCGCCAATAACTCCCGCTTACCCACGCTGTAGTTACGCTCGGCCGGAGACAGACGGTGTGAAAAAAAAGCGCAAGGATGCACCTTACCGTCTATAAGGGCAACCGAACAACAAAAAGATGCCAGTGAAGGAATATGGTACCAAGCTCTTTCCAACGCGTGGTGCTTGTTGATAGTAAATCAGGTCTTCTCGTTGAGTGCATTTAAAAGTTTTATTTTCGCTTGCATAGTGGAAAAAGCAAAGCATAACATAAACTCTGTGTTTAAACTATAACCTAAACAAATAACTAGTGTTGCAAAATAAACCTGAAAAATAACTCAAAACAACTGAAAACAAACAAAACACGCACGGTTGAAAAACCGTGTGGCTTCCCTGTGACGGTTCCCCAATTCCCTCCCGCTGCGCACCTGTGACACACCTACAAATAGGCTGTGCCCGAGATCATCTGACTGGCTTATGCCACCTGCCCAGTTAATTAGTCTATAATCTCGATAACACCTTCACAATAACACAGCACCTTCATACAATAAAGTGACCACAGTAAAATCATCAAATTTGCTACAACACCGTCCTTTAAACATCTCCCACTGCGATGTCAGAGGCATCCACCTCCACAATGAACGGAGTCTCTGCATCGTGGCGGATCAGTACAGGGGCGGATGTAAATCGACGTTTGAGGTCGCAGAAGGCCGACTCTGCCCTAGGCGACCATTCAAAGCCAGGGAGAGAGGATTTAGTGAGAGCTGTTAATGGATTGGCTAAGGCGCTAAAATTGCGAATAAAGCGTCTGTAAAAATGTGCAAAGCCCAAAAAACGTTGTAACTCCTTGAGCGACGAAGGCCGTGGC
>NC_140179.1:47187220-47204720 GCF_963971535.1 Notolepis coatsorum
TGGAAGTTACTACACGTAATCTGATGTTGACCGGATGGCCGAGGGGGCGTTTATAATTCCGTGGGCAGCGTTATACCATTCATCTAATGTGGGTCAAATGTTCATCATAGCAGTTAGTATCGTACACATTGAAAAATAACGCTGAATCTTACCGTATCTTCCTCGCGCCGTTGGGCGATGAGCGTGGAACAGACATTTTCCTATTATGGGATATAGAAATATCCGGTCCATTTCCAGGTTGTATAATAATATATACGTCCAAATCATGTTGTTTTTTCGAGTTATTTGCAGTGATCGATGTTCACTGTGTGAAGACTGAGTCTCTCAAACACTAGCGAGTGCCCGGACCCCATATGGAGTGAGTCCTACCGGGTTAAAGGTAACATCCGTTTTTTCGATATGCCGATCGGCCACCAGATGGCGGTCTTGAACCGCTAGAGGATTGAGAGGAGATCACACTTGTGTCTCAGGGCCCCGGAAAGGAAATATGATTCCGATCACAGATTTTTGAAATATTGATATCAAAGACGAGTTACGGCGTCTTCGGCAACTTGAGCATGGCGGGGAAGGACGCCTAAAAGCGTCTTCCGGCAGTTAAAGTGTTAATCTAGATTAAAAATAGCATTTTTCTACTTAAGACCGAAGCTTGTAACAGATATTTACTTGAGTAAAATCATGGAATTAATGAAAATCAACACAAAGAAAGTATATTTAGATTCAAAGACTACCGGTATGTTAATAGCTTTCTTTGAATACAGTTTCTCTCCTGTGAAATACAAATGTTCAACAAAACCATCAACATTGACTCAGCTAGACCTCTTTCTTATATCCGCGGCGCTAACAGAAATAAAAACAACTCAGGCCTATGTTAAAGTGCAGATTGGCTTAGAGGACGATAAAGTCTTAAAAATCATATTAACAACAAAAATGTCCATCTTCATGTCAGATGATTTTCAAAAAGGTGAATGAGTCAATGCAAAAAAAGAACAAGCAAATATACTGCTGAAAGTTCAGAACGTTGAAGATTTTTCACTCCATATTAATCTAGATACATTTATTTTAATGCTTTAAATAATTTTAATTAATCTCCAAAGTTAAAGCATTAACTTTGACAGCCCTAATAATTACACTAAAATACCGATAGGGTAGGTTAAAAGGTGGCTAATATTGAAACTGTTAGTTAGGAGATTAAACAGTAATATATCCATGTTTAATGCGAGACTGGTACGCTCTGAGAACAACCGTGTACCAAAGAGGAGAGGGCAGGAGCACATGCATCAGCTTGTAAATCTTTAATTCATAGTATCTAATTGCAGACATCTCGGTCAGCAAGCAGCAGGTGATTGTAATCAAATAGCAGGTGATTATCAACAGTGGCCAATGAGCTGTGGCATTGCTCCATAGCTCAGCATGAGATGTCGTTAGAACATGATGAATAGGCGCAGGTACGGTTTCAATGCTCTACATGTCTGTTTGATCATGGCATGTTTGGTTATGACCATGTTTGTTTTTATTTGAAGGATTACAATTTTGCAATGAAGTGCAACATACAGTATCTATTAAAATAATGGCTTACAATTGTAATTCATTACTCAATATTTAAAGGTGCTATAGATACAAATTTTATATATTTTGAAACGATACATCCACAGAGCTTTTAGAAAGGTATGGAATAAAAGTATTGCTTTTCCCCCCAAATAATTATTGATTAATGAATTTATCATTTAAAAAATTAATGTTGTTTGCATGTTGCGTGCATGTATCCACTCCTTGGTGCTCTAGTGCGACATCTAGTGGCTGAATGTTATCTATAGCACATTTAAAATATATGCATTATGTATAATAATTTATACTACTAATTTATAGCTACTAAGACCAAAATATTACATTGTTAGCTTTGTATGTGACAGCAAGGGGACCCTGATGTAAACAAGACGAAAGTCTTTCTCTGGTCTGCATCCCCTTAACAATTGTATGTATTGAGCTGTACTGTACTGTACCCATTCTGCAATCTGTTAATAAAGTTTTCAATCAATCAATCAATCAATCAACACCAAAAATTTAGTGTAATTTATGTTTTTCAAATGTTGGATTTTTTTTTTTTTTTTTTTTCACTTTTTTTTCTTATTCTCTATTTTTCTCCCATCCCAATTTCATATTGCCAATTCTCCCCTCCCCTGTTTTTGTATTTTGTTTTACGTTGCTAGACTATGCCTCCCACTGGTCGCTCGTAGTGAGGTTAGAAGCCTTGCATCACGTGTCCCCTCCGGTACACGAGGAGGCGGCCTGTCGCATATTTTCACCAGACAGCACGGACTCTCAGTGGCGAGGAGTAACGCGTGGGAGGCTCACGCTGCCCCCGATACTTCCTGTCTCTGCTGTGCAGGCGTCACCCAACCGACCTGTAGGAGTCACTGTCCACAACGTCCAGATTACCACCCATCGACTTCCACCCGCTGACTCTGCCAATTGAGATAGTATGACGACTGGCCCAAGCCGGAGGCAACGCTGACTCAGGGAGTCGAGACCGGAGTCTCTTGCATTGGTGACGAGCGCAATCTCCGCTACGCCACCCAGCCGCCTTAAATGTTGGATATCTCATGTCATGGTTCCACAAAGACATCACAACATCCTGGATTCTCTCTGGTTTCTAGTCTTATAGGAGAGGTTGGTGCACGTTCTCAATATGCCGTATAAATGGTTTTACCTGGAATTGTGGTGTACTAGGGGAACATCTTGGACCCAAGTGTGTTTTCTGTCAGCTGCTGATATCAGCAAACACTGCAACAGGAAGTAAACATGGGTACTTTTATAATGTTTATATTGTCAAGTTGAAATCATCTATACAGATACGAACAGACAGACAGATACAAATAAATGACACATAAAATGTAATCTTTTGCTCTCTTGCACCCCCATTACTGGCCTCTTGCCCACCCCTAAGATCTCATGACCACTATCTCTCTCGGTCTCCCTTCATCACTCTGCCAACCCTTTCACGAACCCCTTCTCTGCTCTCCCTCTCTCCCTCTTTCTCTCCATTCTCTGAACAGCATTGTATCACCGTGCCTATGAAAAGGCTACTCTGACATGACTCAACTAATTGGTCACGACAATGGACAGAACGAGGGAGAGAGAGACAGAGAGAGAGAGTATGTGTGTGTGTGCGTGTGTGTAAGTGCGTGCGAGTGTGTGTGAGTGTGTGTGTGTGCGCGCTCGCGTGCATGCGTGTGTGTGTGTGTGTGTGTGTGTGTGAGAGAGAGAGAGAGTATGTGAGTGCGTAAGTACAACCACATCACACCCATCCTCCACTCACTTCACTGGCTCCCCATCACCGCCCGGACTGAATACAAAATATCCCTTCTGACCAGTGCATCCACGGAAATGTACAATGTTTTAACCTTTTATACATGCCTTTGTGTGTTTTATCCCTTTTTTGGTATGTTTTTATGCCTTGTTTTTTAATTGCCTGTGTGTAGCACTTTGAGATTTGGTTCCAAATGTAAAGTGCACTACAAATTAAATGTATTATTATTATTATTATTATTATTATTATTATTATTATTATTATTATTATTATTATTATTATTATTATTATTATTATTATTATTATTATTATTATTATTATTATTATTATTATTATTATTATTATTATTATTATTATTATTATTATTATTATTATTATTATTATTATTATTATTATTATTATTATTATTATTATTATTATTATTATTATTATTATTAATAAACAAACTATGCAAACTAATTTTACTTCAAAACAAAACAAAAGAAACCTTCATAATTACCTCATTCAGTAAACACAGCGTAACGTCTGAAAGCTTGATTCCCCTCTTTTTATCCGCGCCGTATCCGTGGTGATATGCTGGTGATGAAATGACACCATCAGCCTCAGTAGCTCTGCTTCTCGCTGTGCTGTATGTGTGCAAGTCTTCCTGTTGGCTTCCATCATGTGGGGGGTGGATGTATGTACATGTATGTACTTAGAGGAAATGTGGTGGCTCTGCAGAGACTATAGAGCCTATAGAGATCTCTGTCATCTGCAGCAAGTAGCAAGTCAAGTCAAGTCAAGTCATTTATTTATAAAGCACGTTTAAAAACTCAAGAGCCAACCAAAGTGCTGTACAGTTAAAACATAAAATTCATAATACAAAAATACAAAAGGCACAGCAGGACAAGACAGTACAGTCAGAGATTAGGACAACAGTAGGCCAACACAGGGATAGAGTAGCACAAAGCACAATATAGCACACAGGGGATAGAAGAACACAAGAACAGATACAAGGGGGGAAGGGGCAAGATACAATTGCATGGGAGTGTGTGAGTTAGGGTGTCGGAAAATCAGGGTTTATTGAAGGCTAGGGAGTAAAAGTGAGATTTTTAGTCTGGACTTAAATGTCTCCAGCGAGGGGGAAGTTCTGATCTCCTGGGGTAGCTGGTTCCACAGCTTGGGGGCTACGGCCTCAAAGGAGCGATCGCCTCTCTTTTTGAGTCTGGTGCGCGGGGGGGGGGGGGGGGGGGACCAGCCGAGCCTGGTTGGAGGATCTTAGTGACCTGGGTACTGAGTAGGGGGTGATGAGCTCTGTGATGTTCAGCAAGTTACTGAACAGTGTAACCACCAGATTACTGTTTTCTTTCTAAGTTTGTTTTTGTCTTTTATGTTAGGCTACAGACTTTATTTTTCATTGTAGCTACAATATACAGTTTGTATAACATTTCCCTCGCTGTCTCACCACCACTGTATGCTACAGTATGTCTTTAAATGCCTTAAATAAGTGCAGTTAGAAGGTGTGAAGACACATTCTATCAAATCTGGTAACACTTTATTAAAGAGCACTTCAATAACAGTGTGCTGACCCTTTAGAACACATCAATACGTGCAGGCACGTGCACACATAGAGGCCAAGGGGTGCCTGAGCACCTGCCTTTTTGAGCCTCATCAAAAAAGTGCCCTTTTTGAAAAAAATTTTTTTTTACCGTTACGCATATAGACTGCCCTTCCAACTGAAAAATGTCAGGATATAATCAAAATATTAGGTAAAGAGAGAGATGCCCCATATTCCATTGCAGTTTGCACGGCCTCCTCAGCGTGCCTCTCCGCGGACCTATATATTTTATGCATAGCGTGGGTGGTGATGATGATGATGATAGAAACCGCTGTTGAATGCTGGTATTACACTCATTGAGGGACACGAAGAAGTCAAGTCCGATGGGATTTGGGAATCTCAAATACAAATCGGGATTGGAATAAAAAATGCATTTATATTAAACAATACAGAATATACAGCACTTCTTGGGGTCTGTAGGGTAAGCACTTATTCCCTCCCCCCTGAACATTTATGGAGATGTATGGGCCTTTTAAGTCAGTGATAAAAGTGTCTTTCAAGGATAAGTGAGCTCCTGCACTGATTATTATAGTTCAATATTCAATATTTGATCACCAAAAACCCCCAAAAAGCATAAAAAGGGGGCTCCCCGCCCGGAAAGGGCCCTTGAAAATCGCCCACGCGCGCTACGTGCGCTCGGTTTATATATACACACAAGTGTAGTGCCCTTTTCAGCCTTTGAGCACCTGCCCCTCTAAAGTCCTGTGCACGTCCCTGCCTGCAGGGGTGGTAGTGCAATACCCGTGGTACGCTCGGCTGAGCGCACCACTCTCTGTAGGGCCTTCTTGTCCTGTGCCGTGCTGTTTCCATACCAGGCAGTGATGTTTCCAGTCAAGATGCTCTCTACAGCTCCAGAGTAGAAGGACTGGAGTATCTTCCCAGATACTCTGAACTTCCTTAACTGTCTCAGGTGGTAGAGGCGCTGCTTCGCCTTCTTTACGACTGAGTCTATGTGTGTTGTCCATGTCAGGTCCTCTGAGATGTGGACCCCCAGGTACTTAAAGCTGCTCACCCTGTCCCCGGTGGCCCCGTTTATCCTCAGTGGTGTGTGTGTCTCCTGCTGTCCTCTCCTATAATCCACGATCAGCTCCTTGGTTTTACCAATGTTCAGGAGCAGGCTGTTGTTGTGCTTAGTTGTGCTTAGTATCACATAGTTCAATATTCAATATTTGATCACAAAACCCCCCCCAAAAGCATAAAAAGGCCCCTCCCACCCAAAAAGGCCCCCCAAAAATAGCACAGGCCCAGTGCCCTTTTCAGCCTTTGAGCACCTGCCCCTCTAAAGTCCTGTGCACGTCCCTGCGTCCTACGCCAACTACACTGGCTTCCCATTAAACACAGCATAGACTACAAGATCCTCCTCCATACATTCAAGGCCATCCACAACCTCGCCCCTCCATACCTGTCCGACCTCCTCCACATCAACATTCCCACCCAGTCCCTCAGGTCTACCTCCTCCATCAACCTGACCGTCCCCCCAGCCCGTCTGTCCCCATGGGGTCAAGAGCCTTCAGCCTTTTAATTGTTGTACGGCGAGTCGGCGACCTTGAGTGTCTTCAAAGGCGCCTTATAAATAAAATGTATTATTATTATTATTATTATTATTATTATTATTATTATTATTATAAAGACATATGGTCAGGCACTCTACTACTGGCCCCTGAGCAGCTAACACTGGAGCGGTTAAAGCTGAGGTGCCTTGCTCAAGGGCACAGCTAGCAGGCACGTGCACACATAGAGCCCAATGGGTGCACAAGCACCTGCCCTTTTGTGCCTCATAAAAAAGTGCCCTTTTTATGCCAATTATTTTTACCATATTTTCTTTTTTACCTCCATATAGAGAGAGTGATCTGCAATCTGCTTGGGTTGGGGGTGCAATTCCTAACAGGCTCAACCATATGGATAAAAGTTCCCATATTATGTGCAAACTAAAAACAGATATTACATTACATTACACAAACTACAAACAGTGTAACTGAGGGGTACAATTCCCTGACTGTATTGATAAGTATGGTATTATTAAACCACTACCGCTTGTACTTTAACTTCTGGCCATCCAGTACATGATATAGATATGATGAACACTTTCCCACCTGATGAAACGAAGTCCACACAAATGTATAAATCGAATATTTTATATAGCAAAGGGTATATACAACGTTCACTTAATGACATTTATGATTTGAAATGCACTTGTATGGCAAATGAGTATTCGTAGGTAAATCAACATTGAATGTCCAATCTCTGGTTACGCAGGGAGCAAATATACAACCTGGTTCTTTAGGGAACTATAGCGATGGTACTTAAATGATTATAGCTGGATACACTAAGGGGGGGGGGTCCCGCTGGTTGTAAGACAGTAGGGGGGGGGTTAGAAGAGCCGCTGGCGGTATCCCATCTGGCCGACGATTTCTTGGGAGAATTCAGAGTCCTGAACACGATGCCCACAGAACCTCGGTCCGCAGATGAATACAGCTGGACCCTCTGGTGGACGGTAGCTGCCGGTCCACAGATGAAGAGACGTGAGGCGACCTCACTCGGGGTAGAGCGCCGTCTCACCTGGACTCCTCTCCGGGGGGTAGTTCCAACACTCAGCAGTGTTGGCCGTTATCCATGGAATAATCAAAGCACCCAAAGCATGTAGATAATCCAAGCCGTGGAAGGCAGTGGCGGCTCGCCACTGGTGGCGCTATGGGCGCCGACCCACCTGTTAAATGAGAGAATAAGAAAAAAAAAAACTTTTTTGTTTTATAGCCCTATAAATAATATAAACATGTTTAAAATGAATAATATTTACTCGTTTTAAGTATGTTTGTATTTCCAATGCACAATATAACGTTATTATCTAAATAAAAAAAACAGCGTTTTCATGGGCAGGAAGTGACGTTTTTTTTTATTTTTTCGTATTTCTCGCCGGGACAAGAAGCGATAGCGCTCTGACTGCGCGTCACAGTTTGATCGCTGTCTCCGTCACAGCCAATCAGTGCATACGGCGTTGTGCGTTGAAATATGACTATTATGTTGGAATCCGAGCGCTATTTGAAGCGGTCTAGGCAGCAAAAGTGAACTTCCGTGAATAATTTCCATAGCCGCATTTCGCGGAGACGCTCTCTGATTGGCCGACGCGATGCCAGTTTTTTTCCATAGCCGCATTTCTCGCGCCAGGGGGAGGTATCTTATCACAGCAAGTCAGCAAGTTCAGTCTACTCGTCAACAACAGCAACTACACTACTACAGTTCACAATAGAGAAAAAGAAAAGACGCCTTCGGTTTATTCAAGGACTGAGTATTTTCATTTCGATTTATAGTTAGCTAAAGCTACCACCATGGAATTGGATAATTCTGTTAAATCCATCAAATCAACACCGTTTGAAAGACGGACAATGCAAGAAAAAAAAGACTTGAAACTACTTGGACCACATGGACAAAGGCACTCACAGTACTTGTTGGCTATTAACAAGCTATATTATGGATGCAGTGTGGAGGGACATGCATGGACAATGGATGGACATCAACACAGGCTGGATGGACAATGCCATGGAGTGGATATACTTTATCAACAAGCCCTTCTCTGCCAACAACAAGGTAGATTAGCGATATTTCTCTCTCTCTCTCTCTCTCTCTCTCTCTCTCTCTCTCTCTCTCTCTCTCTCTCTCTCTCTCTCTCTCTCTCTCTCTCTGCCACTCAGCTAACGCTGGCTTCTCTCTCTCTCTCTCTCTCTCTCTCTCTCTCTCTCTCTCTCTCTCTCTCTCTCTCTCTCTCTCTCTCTCTCTACTGCTGGCCATTCATGAAGCGAGACATTGCTGATTGTTTATTTATCGATGGCTCATTGATTTAACTACTGCAGCTCTCTCGGATTGAAAATACGTGGATTATGGCTTGTTCAATATCGTCTATGTTTGAATGAATTAATGAATGAGAACTTTATTAACAGATTGCAGAATGGGTACAATACAGTACGGCTCAATACACACAATTGTTAAGGGGATGCAGACCAGAGAAAGACGTTTGTCTTGTTTACATCAGGGTCCCAGATTTTCGATTCATATCGATAGTTTAATAGCTAGCCTTGGCTCGTTTAACAATATGCAAAATATGTGTACAGCCCTGTACTCATACTGAAGTTATTCTTGGTATATAATAGGTCTGATTGTGTAACGAATCGATTCCACGTCGCGCTGTGTGTGAGAGAGAGAAGGAGAGAGGGAGAGATCTGCCTGTTTGTAGACGGGCGAGTTTTGTTTCTAACTTTTCTATTTATATATTGTGTTTCAAGTTGTGAATTAGAGTCTAGACTATACTTTATTTGACTGGTTGTGTGTTGTTGTAGTAACAGCTGAGCGACTCGTTCATAAGAGCCGATTCATTGCCGTGAGCGTGAGTCGAATCGCTCACGTCTTGCCATGCATGAGTGTTGCGTGGTACTGTACTGTACATGTTTGCATTTTGCAAAATGTTTGGTATAGCGCCCCCTAGTGGCGAATACCCAGCGGCCGCCACTGGTGGAAGGCTCGCCGTCGTCCGGGTAAAGTAATCCAATGTACAGGTCCACTCGTCCTGGCCCGGAGCTCCTCGGATGCAAGCACCACACGTGGTCTGCCCAGCCTGGTTAAGACTCCAGATAACGTCAGGAACGATGGGGGTACTGCTCACTTTATAACTCTAACCGAACGATGCACCATACATAATAGACTATTATTAGCTTAATAGAAATACGTCCAACTCGACGGTATAGTGCCAAACTATGACAATTCAACTATTAATCCACACGATGTCTCAATGCCTATTCTGAGGCCAAGTAGGCCTTACTGCACCACACGTGCGTCGTGGGTGAGGCTTTGCGTCTGTTACTAGGTTGGAGGGTAAAGAACTAATGGACTAAAAAGAAAGTTCTACTTTACTTGCGCCATATATATATGCGCTGTGAACAAATAGTACCATTCGTATTTCGCCAGACGTATTCCTACGCGGAACCGGGCTTGCCACGACATGTTGGTCGGCACGATTGAACTTGAACCAAGGGGCATGGCTGCTGGCGCCAGGTTCTCGTCCAATGGTAGAATGAAACTATTATGGGCTGTTAGTAGACTAAAGGGATATTCAGTGCATATTGTACAAGGAATATACAGGGGATATCAAACGATATACAAATACTATTAAATATATATCCATAAATAAATATATATATTCGGTTTAATCTGATCCTTCACAACAGCCGCCCCCTAATTAGTCCCACCTAATTAGCTAAGCAGAGACAGATTAACCGCACTGTCTACCACTCAAGGTCCGCTGTAAGGGTCAGTCAACTCACAAAGTCATGGGGTCATGGTCATCATCGATAGTGTCTGGGAGTCGGGGCAGTTCTATTAGCCTCGCCACGGGTCGTGTGTAAGTTCGCCCTTGGACGAGCACTTCAGCTGCTCGGACCTTGCCATCGGCACCGGTGATCACTTTGCTTACGCGGCCAGCCGGCCACATAGCTCTGGGTAGTGACTGGTCGATAATCATGACGACTGTTCCTTCTGTCAAATTGTCTCTCTCTTTTACCCACTTCTGGCGGGTCTGTAGAGACGGTAGGTAGTGGAGTAGGAAGCTGTTCCAAAACCTGTCAGCTAGTACTTGACTGTACCTCCACATTCTTCGGCCGTTCGCTTCTTCAGGCCTGTACATTGTCTGGGGTAGCGCGGGGTCCAGCCGCCCCATTAAGAGTGTGTTGGGGGTGACTGGGTCGACATCTGCTACATCACTGGAGACGTAGCCGAGGGGCTTGGAGTTCAATACTCCCTCGATCTCCGTGAGGACTGTCATTAGGACTTCCTCCGCCACAGTCTGGGCCCCAAGCACGGCGTACAGGGCTGTCTTTATAGAACGTACTTCTCTTTCCCAGGTTCCACCGAAGTGGGGTGCGTTCGGGGGATTAAACTGGAAGTCAATCTGGGATGGAGCGAGGTGGGTCTTAAGTTCTGGGCCCATAGCTTGGAAGCTCTCTCTCAGCTCTCTTTCTCCGCCTTTGAAGTTTGTCCCGTGATCAGACAACAATGTAGACGGTTTTCCTTTCCGTGATGTGAATCTTCGGAAGGCCATAAGGAATGAGTCTGTGCTCATGGTCGGAAGGAGTTCGATATGGATCGCTCTGGTGGTCATGCATTTGAATACAATACCCCACCGCTTCTCGGTTCCTCTTCCTTTCTTTATATACAACGGGCCAAAACAGTCCATGCCTGTGGAGTGGAATGGCTTGTCGCCGAGTCGGAGGCGACAGGGGGGTAGGTCAGCCATCCGTGGTATGCTGGGCTGCGCGCGCCACTTTCGGCAGTCTAGACAGGTTCGCTGGAAGCGTCGCACCGCTTCTCTTCCTTGAAGTATCCAATAGCGACGTCTGATCTCCGCGAAGACTCTCTCTGCTCCTGCGTGGTGTACATCCTCGTCGTATTTCTTTATGATCAGCTCTGTGACCTTGTGTCGGCTGTTCAAGACTATCGGGTACTTAATGTCATCCGGTAGATCGGGGGCTCTCCGCAGGCGACCACCCACTCTGATGAGATTATGGGCGTCACTCTCGGGTGCCAGGTGGAGCAGTCTGCTGTCTGATGGGACGGGCTTTCCTCCCTGTAGACAGTCTAGCTCATCAGGGAACGAGTCTCTCTGGGCTCGTTGTAGTAGAAGAAGTTCGGCTTCTTCGTAGTCAGCTGCTGAAATGTCAGTGGTAGACTGAATCTCTGGGTGGTGCCACAGGAATGTCTTTAGCTGCGCACTCTGTAGGGTAATGCAGTCATCTATGTTGGGGTCTGTGGAGGCGACTGTGCTCAGTCCACAGAACATAGGTTTCTTGTTCTCAGCCTCCTCTTTACTTGCTTCCCGTGGGGTGGGCGTAGGCCACTCTTCTTCCGGGAGCTTGAGGAATTCTGGTCCGTCACTGTAGATGTTGCGACGGGTGAGGTCATCCAGGGACATTCCCCGGGTGATGACGTCAGCTGGGTTGTGTTTGGTGTCCACATACCGCCAGCTCGCTGCTTCTGTTAACTCTTGAATCTCGGTGACTCTGACTCCCACGAAGACTTTGTATCTGCATGAATCAGACTTGATCCATGTGAGTACTGTCGTGGAATCTGACCACAAGATTGTTCTGTGCACCGGAATGGTGAGTTCACGTTGGATTAACGTGGCTAGATGCGCTCCTGCTAGGGCTGCGCAGAGCTCTAGACGCGGGATAGATTGTTGCTTTCGTGGGGCTATTCTTGAGCGAGCCAGGATGAAAGCGGTGTGTATCTCTCCTCCCTTCTCTTGGGCACGCAAGTAGGCCACCGATCCATAGGCTACTTCGGAGGCGTCATTGAAGACGTGTAGATCCATCTTGCATGTCTCTGGCCTCACTGTGGATGGGAAGTAGCTGCGGCGTATATTAACGCCTGGGAGTGAGCGGAGCTCCGTCTCCCACTCTCTCCATGTGGAGGCAAGGTGTGCGGGTATTGGGTCGTCCCAGCCCTGGTCCTTGTCCCATAGTGCTCGTACAATCATCTTTGCCCTGGTGGTGTAAGGTAGAATACATCCCAACGGGTCATATTGTCTGGCGAGTGTTCTGTACACACTCCGTCTGGTGGTCGGTGTCGCCGTCGACCTTCCCTGCTCTGGAGTCAGGGGTTTGTGTCTATAGTGGAGCGAGTCTGTTTTGAAGCGCCAGACTAGTCCTAGTGTCATTTCTTGGGCTTCTCCTGGGATGGTCGCCATCCAGGTCTCGCTGCTGGCAGCCTTGTCCGCGGGGGAGAGGCTGCGCAATACGTGCGGGTCACTGCTGGCCCACTGCCTGAGATCAAAGCCGCCTTTGATCAGGGAGGCGCGTAGCTTGATTAGGAGAGCCTCGGCTTCTTCTTGAGTCGAAACGCTTTGTAAACAGTTGTCCACGTAGAAACTGTTCTTCACACTGTGTCGGACCTCTTCATCTGCTGCTGGGTCCTCTGCGACGTGTTTCTGTAGTGCAAATGTAGCACAGCACGGGCTGCATGTGGTTCCGAAGGGGAGTACTTCCCACTGGTAGATGGCTGGGTTCTCATCTCCGATCCTCTCTCTCCATAGGAACCGCAGCAGGGGCTTGTCCTCCTCCACTAGTCTCACCTGCAGGAACATCCCTTTGATATCCCCGCTGATAGCCACCTTGTCCTGGCGGAAGCGCAGTAGCACGCCTAGTAGGGAGGGGCCGAGTGTGGGGCCGGGCAAGAGCTCTTTATTCAGATTTTGGGATCCGATCTGGTAGCTGCAGTTAAACACAATGCGATCCTTGCCGTTGTGGTGGACCTTGTGATGCGGCACGTACCATGATTCGGTCGTCTGATCGGCCTCTTTAATGTCAATCTTTGTCACGTGTCCCGCTGTGATTAGCTTCTCAATCTCAGCGCGGTACACACTCTCTTGAGCGGGGTCTTTGGCTAGGCGCCGCTCTGTGTTCAATAGATAGCGCTCCGTGGCGTCTTTCTTTGCGTGAAAGGTGGGCATTCCCTCTCGCCTCAGGAGTGGAGTTGCGTATCTCATCACTCCGCCGACTGTGACTCTCTTTGTCCCTTGCTGGAGTAGGTTGATGGCGTAAATGTCTTCTTTAGAACGAATATCTTTCTTTTCGTTCTTAAAGGGCATTGTCTCTAGTGTCCATAGCCTCTCGACATGCTGCAGGAGAGTGGTGTCTTCTTCTGTCGTTCTGGAGTGGAGGCAGCTAGTGGCTGCTGTTCGGTTGAGAGATTTAGCGAGGGGGCCTTGTAGTGTCCACCCTAGGCGGGTCTCGACTGCTGCAGGACAGCCTCGGGGTCCTGTATGGACCCGGTCAATCGGGACTATGAGTTCTGCATGGTCGGAGCCTATCAGCAGGGTCAGGGTAGCGCCGTCTATGAGCGGGATAGGTAGTTGACGCAGCTTGGCGATGGGGTAGGTGTACTGCGATAGTCCTATTTCTTGGCTGGTGAAAGCATTTGTAATCCTATACCGTCGCTCTGGCTGCCCGCTTGCTGCGATAGTGAAGGAGACATTCTCGCCCTTTATCGTCTTTAAATCTCTTCTTATTGTCCGAATCGTCATTTGGTTCTCGCTCCCCCGCAGTCCCAGCTGGGCCGCAGCGGACGCGAGCAGAAGGGTCTTCTCTGACCCGTCATCAAGGACGGCGTAAGTGTCCATGACTTTATCTTGGTAGCTCAATGTCACACGGACTACCTTTAAGAGCACTTGGGCGCCGCTGCTGCTGGCGGGGTCAATGTACATGACACTTGCCTTGGTGCCGCTCGATGGTGCAGGTGAAGGCCGTCTTCTGTTACTGTCGTGTAGTATATCTAGATGGGCTCCGTCGCACCGACTGCACCTTTTCTTTAGGCGGCATTCGGCTGCCATGTGACTGCGCGCACATCGGTAACAGCGCCTGTTGGACTTTATCCATTGACTCACTTCTTCTGCATTCATCTTTGTGAACAGGTCACATTGTGACAGCCAGTGTTCTTTCTCACAGTAGGGGCACACCATCTTCCACTTCTCTTTTCTCGAGGGGGTACTGTGGCTCTTACTGCTCGGTACTGACTCTGATTGGTGCATGACAGTCACCGATCTTCTTCCATCGTTTATTCTCCTGGGTCCCTCTCTGGAGCTTGGCGTGCTCCGCCCGAACGTATCCAGTCGTAAGCTGCTGACTTCTCTCGCCAGGAAGTCGGCTAGATCAAGGAGGGATGGTTCGGGGCCGTTAGGATCCCGGTGGTCTCTCTGCCGCCTAAAACGCTCTTGTCTTGCGGGTGGCAGCTTCTCCAAAATCCTCTCGACGTTAGAGTTGGCGTATAGCTCATGCATGCCCTTTTCCCGTTGCGCTCCCAGCATCCCTACCAGGGACTGCACTTTGATTGACAGGTCGTCTAGTGAGCGATTGTCTGTTGCTGGGGGTAGGCGATCAATATGCCTTATCTCTTGGATTACGTAATCCCATATACGTCCATATCTCTGGTCCAGCGCTGCTAGAGCCGCGGTGTATGGGGTCGTAGAGGTGGCATAGGCTAGCGCTATATTGTGCGCTCGCGGTACTTTCAGGTGCTTCAGTAATATTGCATACTTGTGGCGTTCATCAGCGACATCCACCATCATTGTCTCTAAGCACATCCGGAGCTCCGTGTACTGTGCTCGATTCTCATAGGTGAAGTCTGGAAACGACGGCGTGGCAATGTATGACGCCGTGGATGGCTGATACATCGGCGAGCGTTGGGGGAGAGACCTCCTAGGCGAGTCTCCTCTTGCGCCTCTCTGTGGGCTGGTACCGACAGGGTACCATGGCCCGCTGGTCCAGGTGCTATTCCTCTGGGCTGGTCGTGCGTCGTGCTCACCCGTGAATAGAGTCGGGGGTCTGTAGCGCAGCGCCGCGGGGGTATAGCCTGGGCTGTACTGGACCTCCTGGTCCGGTGGAGTACTGTGCTGTCGTCGGGCTTGGTTCTCCTCCTCTCCCTCTTCTTCTTCTATCAGGTCCTCTAGATCCTGTAGTCGTTTATTTAGCTTCTCCGCAGTGTATGCCGCTCCTTCCTTGTAGCTGGGTCTCGCTTGGACCGGTCTGGGAAGGGGGTCTGCGGGGGGTATAGGCTTGGTCTGTTGGTCAAGTTCAGGGTCGCTTGCTCGGTTAGGAGACGCTGCCCTTGACTGTTGTCTCGACGAGTTCCTTGAACCCCTGGCGGAGGGAGAGGGTGTTGCCTTGAGGATCAGCTGCTCCATTAGCTGCGCTTGTAACTTGTCGCGCTCGACTTCGCGCTTGGTGAGATCTGCTTCTCTTTGGGCACCGGCAACGGCGCGCTGGGCGTCGGCCCGGTCTCTTGCCATATTCTCTTCCGTCTGAAGGCGTCTCATCTCCAGGCGTATGCGCTCTTCTTCGCTCCGTTGCTGTGCTTGGAGTTGATCGCGTTCGCCCTGAAGTCGATCGCGTTCACCCTGAAGTCGATCGCGTTCGGTAGAGGCTGTCAGGCTGACGAGGAACGCCTGTTGTAGCATCCTCTCCGCTTCGCTGGGGGAAGACGGTTGTAGAGGTGAGCCGCTCCTGGGTGAGCCGCTCGTGGGGGAGTCCTGGAGCTCTATTTCCTCGGCGCTCTCCTCCTCTTCTTCCGTGCAGAGTTCTCTCTCTGTAGGGTTGTCTTCCTCCCGGGGCTGGTCGGGGACTACTTCTTCGGTATTGGCGGGGGGTAAAGGCATGTCAGCTCCCTCCTGGTCCCCACCGTGAGCTTGGTCAGTTACATTAGAACCCACTAGGGCCTCTGTGGTCGGGGAAACCTGGTCGTTAAGGTCAGACATAATTTTACTTTCTACTTTTACAGCGTTTACCGTTTGTCGAAGGCTAGGTAGTTGACTGACAGCGTAATCCTCTAAGTACTGAGGTGGCTGTCGTCTGCGCTGCGGGCGTTCTACGTTAGGAGGACCGTTTCGTGGAGTGTTCATCATAGGCCATTTTAATATTAATAACACTATATTAATATTACACTAGTTACCCTCCGGCTCGAAGGACCAATTGTAACTGAGGGGTACAATTCCCTGACTGTATTGATAAGTATGGTATTATTAAACCACTACCGCTTGTACTTTAACTTCTGGCCATCCAGTACATGATATAGATATGATGAACACTTTCCCACCTGATGAAACGAAGTCCACACAAATGTATAAATCGAATATTTTATATAGCAAAGGGTATATACAACGTTCACTTAATGACATTTATGATTTGAAATGCACTTGTATGGCAAATGAGTATTCGTAGGTAAATCAACATTGAATGTCCAATCTCTGGTTACGCAGGGAGCAAATATACAACCTGGTTCTTTAGGGAACTATAGCGATGGTACTTAAATGATTATAGCTGGATACACTAAGGGGGGGGGGGTCCCGCTGGTTGTAAGACAGTAGGGGGGGGGGTAGAAGAGCCGCTGGCGGTATCCCATCTGGCCGACGATTTCTTGGGAGAATTCAGAGTCCTGAACACGATGCCCACAGAACCTCGGTCCGCAGATGAATACAGCTGGACCCTCTGGTGGACGGTAGCTGCCGGTCCACAGATGAAGAGACGTGAGGCGACCTCACTCGGGGTAGAGCGCCGTCTCACCTGGACTCCTCTCCGGGGGGTAGTTCCAACACTCAGCAGTGTTGGCCGTTATCCATGGAATAATCAAAGCACCCAAAGCATGTAGATAATCCAAGCCGTGGAAGGCTCGCCGTCGTCCGGGTAAAGTAATCCAATGTACAGGTCCACTCATCCTGGCCCGGAGCTCCTCGGATGCAAGCACCACACGTGGTCTGCCCAGCCTGGTTAAGACTCCAGATAACGTCAGGAACGATGGGGGTACTGCTCACTTTATAACTCTAACCGAACGATGCACCATACATAATAGACTATTATTAGCTTAATAGAAATACGTCCAACTCGACGGTATAGTGCCAAACTATGACAATTCAACTATTAATCCACACAATGTCTCAATGCCTATTCTGAGGCCAAGTAGGCCTTACTGCACCACACGTGCGTCGTGGGTGAGGCTTTGCGTCTGTTACTAGGTTGGAGGGTAAAGAACTAATGGACTAAAAAGAAAGTTCTACTTTACTTGCG
>NC_140179.1:47209720-47231469 GCF_963971535.1 Notolepis coatsorum
AGTATATATACAGTCTATTATCTGTTTACAGTAGAAGTACAGTATAGTATATGTTTACAGTAGAAGTACTGTATATTATCTGTGTACAGTAAAAAGTACAGTATGTTATCTGTTTACTAACCAAGCTAACCTGAACCAAGCTAACCTAAACCAAGCTAAGCTGAAGCAAGCTAACCTGAACCAAGCTAAACTGAACCAAGCTAAGCTTAACCAAGCTAACCTGAACCAAGCTAACCTGAACCAAGCTAACCTAAACCAAGCTAAGCTGAACCAAGCTAACCTGAACAATGCTAACCTAAACCAAGCTAAGCTGAACCAAGCTAACCTGAACAATGCTAACCTGAAACAAGCTAAGCTGAACAAGCTAACCTGAACCAAGCTTACCTGAAATAGTCGCTGCAGTCACACAGGAGGGCCTTGTGGGCATTCAACTCAGTGCTGTTGACTTTAATAACCACATCACAGAGCCTTCCCTCCAGACGCAGCTCATTAAGGATTGTACAGGACATTGTTTCCTTTTCCATGTGGGGATTTTAAATTGTATCTACAGAATATATTCAAGCTTACAGACAAATAGCCAGGAACAACAAGTGAGATCTTCACTTGTCTTCTGAGATCTGAGAATTGTTGAATATATACACTACACAAATGTTCTAGAATGTTTGATGACATCATACTGTGACATCACAAATGTTCTAGAATGTTCTATTATGACATCATACGGTGCCATCACAAATGTTCTAGAATGTTTGATTATGAAATCTGCAATTTATCATTCAAAACTGGTCGATTTCCGAATAAAATGAAAATAGCAAAAGTCATACCTCTGTTCAAGACTGGAGATAAACACCACTTCACAAATTATAGGCCTGTTTCTCTACTTCCTCAGTTTTCAAAAATATTAGAAAAACTCTTCAACAACAGATTAGATAAATTCATTGATAAACATAATTTACTCACCGATAGCCAGTATGGATTCAGAACACACCGGTCAACATCACTAGCGTTAATAGAACTCATTGAAAAAATCACAAATTCCATAGATCAAAAAAAACATGTAGCTGGAGTATTCATTGACCTAAAAAAAGCATTTGATACTATTAATCATGATATATTAATCAGGAAATTGGAGAGATATGGGATCAGGGGGGTAGTATTGGACTGGGTAAGAAGCTATCTAAATAAAAGACAACAATTTGTGACAATGAGAGATTATAAATCTGAATGTTTGGACATTGCTTGTGGTGTCCCCCAGGGGTCAGTGTTGGGTCCAAAACTGTTCATCTTGTACATTAACGAGATATGTAAAGTATCCAATATATTTAAATGTATTTTATTTGCGGATGACACTAATCTTTTTTTTTCTGGTGAGAATGTCCAGCAGCTTTTAGAGGTCATCACATCTGAAATGAAGAAATTGAAGGAATGGTTTGATAGAAACAAATTATCATTGAACTTGAGCAAAACTAAAATTATGTTGTTTGGAAACTGTAGATTGGATACTCAGGTACAAGTTAAAATAAATGATGTGATTATTGAAAGAGTTTATGAAAATAAATTCCTAGGTGTAATAATAGACCATAAAATCTGTTGGAAACCTCACATAAAACATGTCCAATCTAAACTCTCACGAAGCATTTCAGTCATGAGTAAAGTAAAGCACATCCTGGATAGAAAATCACTCTACATTCTCTACTGTTCACTAGTTTTACCATATTTAAATTACTGTGCTGAAGTCTGGGGAAACAATTATAAGTCTACACTACAACCACTTTTTATACTCCAAAAAAGGGCCATAAGGATAGTTCACATTGCAGGTTATCGTGATCACACTAACATATTGTTTCTGGAGTCAAAGACATTGAAGTTAAATGATCTTGTGGAATTTAAAACGGCACAATTAATGTATAAAGCAAAAAGTCATGCACTTCCAAGAAACATTCAAGAATTGTTCTTTGATAGGGAGGGGGGTTATAATCTGAGGGGAGAACACAATTTAAAGGTGCTAAACGTACGCACTACCATGAGAAAACACTGCATCTCAATATGTGGAGTGAAACTGTGGAACAGTCTTAATGTGGTGTTAAAGCAATGTCCAAACATGAGACAATTCAAACTGATGTATAAGGAAATTATGTTCACAAGGTACAGGGATGAAGAAGGGACTTGATATTCACAGGTGTTTACATTTTTATTTTGTTTCTATTTTATTTTATTTTATACATATATAGTTTTTGTTTTTTGTTTTGCATATATATATATATATATATTTTTTTTTTTTTTTTCTTTTCTTTTCTTTTCTTTTTTATGTTTAAAATAGTACACTCATTTGAGTAGTGGAAAAGGGGTAGGATTAAATAAGTGTATACTTCTTCCTACTCCTTTTCGAACATGCAGATTGAGTTGTTTTTCTTTTTTGTTATTGTTTGTTGTATTCATTGCATGTTCGAAATAAAGACTTCAAATCAAAATCAAATCAAATCAAAAAAATGACATCATACTGTGACATCACAAATGTTCTAGAATGTTCTATTATGACATCACAAATGTTCTAGAATGTTCTATTATGACATCATACTGTGACATCCAGTGATGGGAATATTTTTCAGTAACGAGTAAACGGATTACTCTTCCAATCTTAATAACGCTGTTACCGTTACTGCCAAAAAATGCGGTGCGTTACTATGATTGACGCTGTTTTTTTCAGATCAGACAGATCTCTGCGCTGAGAAGCAATACTTTTTTCCTTGGTTAGTGGGCAGTGCGCGATTGGCTGAGGTTGAGTAAAATGTCATGGTAAGCCAATCAGAGGTAGAGGTGGGCGGGTGTTCGAAATAATCCAGAGTCTGACACACAGCGACAACACAAGCAACTCAGTCAACGACAGACCGCGGTTCCGTGTACGTTTTGATAGTTTGTTTGGCGAGCCCAAATAATCCCAAACTAATCCAACGAACAACACAAGCGAGCAGTCAACGACAGACAGTCCATGAGCATTTTTTGTTCACTCTTGTGTTAGTTGTGTTGCAGCGCAGGGCACTACAGTAGTGGAGGCTACAGCCTTATCAACAGTGCTGCACTTCCTGGTTTAATAGCACAGTCTTCAGGTGCTCAGATATATATATGTATGTCATGCATGTCTTAAATGTCACGATTAGATTAGTTTAGATGATTAGATTAGATTCTTATATCTGTATGTTGTGTATGTCATAAATGTCATGAATTGAAAATGGGGGACCCTGATGTAAACAAGACGAAAGTCTTTCTCTGGTCTGCATCCCCTTAACAATTGTGTGTATTGAGCTGTACTGTACTGTACCCATTCTGCAATCTGTTCATTAAAATGTTCAATCAATCAGTATATATTTGTTATTTATTTTTGGTATAGTGCTTAACAAGCATAATTTAATGTTGCCCAGTTGTGGCCTGTTGAGGGGCAATACATATCAAAAGTTCCAAAACATCTATTGTGTTTGTATTTGTATGATCCACTATATAAACATAGTAATTATAATATCTACATACATGACATTTGATTGGAGGCTAGTCTCACTTTGTCCCACAGCAACATTAAAATAGTTTAGATTTGTGTATGTTGTTTATGTAACAAATGTACTTGAAAGTAACACAATAGTTACTTTCTGAAGTAACTAGTTACTTTTATAATTTGTAACTGAGTAAGTAATTTAGTTACTTTTTGGAAGAAGTAACTAGTAACTGTAACTAGTTACTTTTTAAAAGTAACTTGCCCAACACTGGTGACATCACAACGGAACATGTTTGAGTACCATTTGAATAATTTAAATAATATGTTGACATTAAAAAAAGAACAAATAAAATGGAAAAAGAAACTACATAAAACAATGATACACATTATAATAAAATATTTAAGTAAAATGTATAGAAATAAAGAAAAATAAGACAATGAAATAAAGATAATAATTAATTTAAAAGCTATTTTAAAAAGGTAAGTTTTGAGCAGTGCCAACCGAGTCTGCTGTCCTAACAGACTTGGGGTCTGTAGGGTAAGCACTTATTCCCTCCGCCCTGAACATTTATGGAGATGTATGGGCCTTTTAAGTCAGTGGTAAAAGTGTCTTTCAAGGATAAGTGAGCTCCTGCACTGATTATTATAGTTCAATATTCAATATTTGATCACCAAACCCCCCCCAAAAGCATAAAAAGGCCCCTCCCACCCAAAAAGGCCCCCCAAAAATAGCACAGGCCCAGTGCCCTTTTCAGCCTTTGAGCACCTGCCCCTCTAAAGTCCTGTGCACGTCCCTGAATACGTGTGCTAACTGTTCCCACAAACTAACCTGGTTTAAACAGTATTCACAAAAGCACAATTGACTTATTCAACATCCAATACAAATTTCCCCCACTTTTTTTTTTTTATATTCCCTTTATATTTTTCTTAATAATCTTGTCTTAATACATTTTCTTGGTGTATATATGAAGTCAATTAGCAATAAATTCAACTAATTTAAAATACTCTGTATAGGCACACATGTGCAGGTGATATAATTGACACAGGACAAACCAAGTAACGGGAGCTCCACAATCAGCTTCAAATCAAACTGCACAATAAACATAGATATTTACACCCATTCATCTCTAACACAGTATCACAAGTCAATAAATGCAAACAGTCACTTTTAGTCTATGGTCAATCATAGTATTTCCAAACTAGCAAATCCTAACTCCCTCCAATTAACTATGGAAGCTTCCAGAACTATATAGGCTGTCCATGTTGCTCAGGGAATCCTTTTGCCCGTGCACAGGAACTGCAATCACAAATGGACAACGATGACAACCTTTTGAATAGCAGCTTATTGACTACCACCAAACAAGCAGCGTGTCTGTTTGTGCCGTCGCCCCACCACTGCTTACTTATACATCTTACTCTCCACAGGACAGCTTCTCATGACTGCAGACTCATGAGGAGTCCTCTTGTGTTGCATTAAGCACAAACACCTACACAACATGTACCCTAGCAGATAAACATGTTATATTACACACAATGTTGTATTACATCATGCAATGGAGTGTGATCTCCATTACACAAAGGAAACACAAGCAAATAATTTAATAATGGGAAGGGTGTCTTTATCAGGGTCAAGGTCACCTTTAGATTAGATCAACCTTTTGATTTGACTTTTGACCGATGGACGGACAGAACCCAGAAGACCATGGTCAAAGGACCTGTGGGACCTGGCAGGGATGTACAAAGACACCAAATCTGACATTTACTCCAGGAGGGGGGGGGGGGGGGGGGGTAAGACCATTCATGGTCCTAATAGACAACCCCCACGCAGACAAACAGTGGGCTTTTTAAATGAAAGCACTGGCTCAGCAGACATTAATGTTAACATTAGAGATATTCAATAATCCTATCTTGGAACTCTCTCGTTTTTCTTTCCATACACATCATGTTAATATCACAGCTAGTACAGGGAACCCAGGCACAGAACACAGACAAGCAAGCAAGCAAGCAGACAGGCAGTAAGTGAAACCCAACGATAGGTGTGTTTAATATTGCAGTGATGGGGACAAGTTGAGTCTGTGCAGAGGGGGTTTCAGGGTGATGAGAGCCAGGGAAAGGGCTGGGAAGAAGATAACATATAACATCCATCTTTTTAAGACATATGGGTGACATTCCTCATGTTTCCCCCAGGGACAATTTTGGGGTTCTGTGGCCTTGTTGCAGCTAGGTCTAAAGAGAGAGACCTAGCATGCCCTTACTCCACAGACTCATCTTTAACTGACCAGGCAAAAAACAGCATAGTCCAATATGAGTTGTCTACAAAAATACACCACAAACGGCAACTAGGAAATACAAAAGTAATACTGACAAAACAGTGAGCAGGAAAATGGCTGACGTATAAACTGAGTCTGTGATCTGGCAACCAGCTGCAGGCTGGACCGGGTTCTAGAGGCGGGGCCGATGACGGGACAATGAGTGGCAGCTGAAAAAAAAGAGAGCTAGAAAGAGAGAGACTGAGATAAATTATAGTGAGAGAAAGCAAGCGGGGGAGGGGATCTGAGGGTGAGCGGAAGAAGTGACAGTAAATGTATGCTAGTTATCAAATACAATGAGGCAAACAGTGACATTAAGGTTGAGAAAAATACCGTTATCACAGTGCATTTAGTAACGAATCAAATATTTACCTTTAATTTCATTTTTTATAAGAAACACTGGTTTTGTCAGTATTCTCATACATACAGATGACATTTAGTAGATTCAACTGGGGGGGCTACCACCCATCTGCTTACATTTGGATCACTGATTACTAGGTCTTTGATATGTTCATGATTGTCCATTCGTTGTGAAAAAATCACAAACAAACCCAATAGAAAACACGTTCACAAACATATTTTAAAAAGAGAAACAATTCTTACATTTCCCCAATCCACTTCTGGACCCACATGTACTGGTGCTGTCTGTTGAACTGGAACAGGCCACTTCCGCCATCTGTTCCTCGGTGTGGACAGTAGCCAGGTCCGTGTGTTCCTCTTCTTCCTCTGTATGGACAACAGCCAGGCCCTGCAGTAACTCTGGGCCTCGGTCCACTTTGTTTGCTGCCACACATACATCAATTCTGACATCAAGATGGACACCTTCGGGGACCGCTAGGGGCCGTGAGATGGGATAGTCGTGTTTAAGTGAGGCTCCACTAACTCCTACAAAAGTGTACAGTTTTTACTCTATTTAGAGTTAATTTAACTCTTACACAAGAGCAAGAGTCAATTTAACACCAATTCTGAGTTGGGACCAAATACACTCGGGAATAGTGTTAATTTGACACTGCATGATTTATTGTCTAGTAAAGGGGCAGTGTCAAAATTATACCAGACACTATCAGATGATAGTTAGCACAGAAAGATATAGAACTGAGTGGGAGTCAGAATTGGGGGTACGTGTCTTACAAATATTCACCGGTGCTCTGTAAATGTCAGACATAATTTGATCAAATTTAAAGTGATACATAGGTTGCACTACTCAAAGGTGAAAGTAAATAAGATGTATCCTAGTGTATTAGCATTGTGTAACAAATGCAAAAATCAAGATGGTACCCTTACACATCAACTCTGGTCTTATCCCAACCTACACACAATCTGGGCCCTGTTCCTCGTACCCGAGTTAGCCGGATAATTTTCAGGATAGATTGACTTAAGCCAGACCTTTCCGTTCCCCGACGTCGGATTGTCTAAATCACTATTGCAACAGATCAGAAAGTTTGAACCTGCTCCAGCGCAGGGTTTAGTTCACTTAGCTCAATAACCTAGATGGCCACACCCTCGCAAAGAAATGTAGCTCGCTTCCTGAAATAATTATCACAGTCTAGATCCCATTATACCATTCTGAATTATGTTTTTGTGCTTCGTTTTTCTAGAGGAGGCTTTTGAAATGTAAAATAATATACCTAAAATGCTGATAATAAATCATATTCAGCCTATAGATTTACTTTGTCCTAAATAATTTACATGTACGTCATATACGAATATGGCGCTTGCGCGTCGCAACACACTATGTGGTTATTTTAATAACGCGGAGCATTGCAAATGTGAATCCCGCTGGGATATTTTTAATGAATGAAACCTATCGGGCGTTTGGCTCTGATTTGTTTCATATTCTTCGCTGTTGATGTATTTGCTTAATAGAGTGCCGGATTGTGTTTCATTCAAGCATAAATTGAAGCGTCTTTATGCATGGAGTGTGTATATGAATTACAACAAATCTGAATCTGTGGATTGTATCACTGTCACTCACACGTTATTGTGATATTGTAACTGGGATTCAAATGTCTGATGAGATGCGCTGTTTGACAGATTTGAGAAATTGAATGAGCCTTTGGCGTTTTGATGAATGAATGAGAACATGCATTTATCTGTTCAAGCACTGTTATCTGATGATGAACATGAGGTGTCACTGGTATAAACAAAAGGTTAATCAATTCAATGCATGTATGGATGATGTCCAAAACAGATTAAAACCTGATTAATAGTGAAACTGTATAGCCTCCCTCCAAGCCTCTCTGACACGTTATTTCGGGGGTCGCGCGGAACCATGTATTTATATATAAAGTACATGATACCTAAGCCAAGCGCATACAGTACATATATCCTCATAAGTATCTATTAATTTGTATCAATTAGATACTATTTGGGCTTGTTTGTATCTACTTATTCTGAGAGAGTTGAACTAATTATTTTTGCTAGCAAGATCTCATTCGATTATTCATTCCATTAAGCCTACTGCCAGCAGGCACATTTAAAGAAATATAATCTGATTGATTGGGGTAATAATGAGGGCCTTAACATTAGCCTATAGATTATGCATTTAACTTGTCGGCGAGGCTATTGAACCGTACTGTATTGTACCCATTCTGCAATCTGTTAATAACGTTTTCAATCAATCAATCAATCAATCAATCAATCAATCAATCAATCAATCAATCAATCAATCAATCAATCAATCAATGCTGTTAGAAAATCAGGATTTCTGCGATCGACACCTGCTGTCTTTTCAGGTGAGGCGGCCGCGTGCAATTATCCTGAGTATCAAGTCTGGTTTGAATTAACAAGACTGAATCAGCGTTCGAGGAACAGGGAAAGCCTGGATTCAAACATCGGGTTAATTTAATCTGGATAATGGGACTTTTGATCGAGTTGAACCAGGTATGGGGAATAGGGCCCTGGTCTGCTATATTTTATTTTTACT
This sequence comes from Notolepis coatsorum, assembly GCF_963971535.1. Taxonomy (NCBI): domain Eukaryota; kingdom Metazoa; phylum Chordata; class Actinopteri; order Aulopiformes; family Paralepididae; genus Notolepis; species Notolepis coatsorum. Next base: position 47,218,443 of record NC_140179.1, read on the forward strand.
CAAAAGCTTTTAACAAACAGTGGGAACCCTGCCCCTTAGTGGCCATTTTGGGCTCTTTTAACGATGCTACTCTGTACTCAGTCAAAAATGGCCGGTATATTTAGGTGCTGTATTGGCTAAAAAGCAAATTTTTTTTATCCACTTTTTCTCCCATTTTCTATATTTTCTCCCATCCCAATTTCGTATCATCCAATTCAACCCTCCCCTGTCACGAACGCTGTTTCTTGCCTCCCACAAGCCGGCTGCAATGTGGACTAAGTCATACATAGCACAAGTCCCCTCCGGTACTTGAGGTAACAGCAGTCACATCTTTTCACCTGCGCAGCTCGATCTCTCAGTGGCGAGGAGTAACGCGTGGGAGGCTCACGCTGCCCCCGACACTTCCTGATTCTACTGCGCAGGCGCACCAACCGACCTGTAGGAGTCGCTGTCCACAACGCCCGATCCCCACCCATCAGTTTCCCACCCCCTAATACGGCCAATGTGTATTAGTATGAACGACCAGCTAAACTGAAAGCAATGTGGAGCGCTGGGCTCGAACAGGCAAGCCCAGCGTTTGTGGTGAGCGCCTTGCCCACTACGCCACGTAGCCACCCATGCTAAAAAGCTCATTTTGAGACTCTGGAAGTCTGATGCAGCACCCTCATTTAAAATGTGGATGAGAGAGCTGGGTGAGACCCTTTACTTATGACGCTTAGATTTAAAAATGCATGACGGAGAAAGCTGTTTGATAAGGCATGGGGACCGAGTTGGAGGGGTGAGGGAGGATGAAGATGGTTCACAGTGTTATTCTTGCAACATTAATGGCTGAATGTATATTCTCTGTTTTGTGTTGGCTTTTTGCCTTTTTCTATTGTTTTGTTCTTTTGGTCTCTTTCCTATTTTCCAGCAAGAATCTATCTGATTTAGTTATCTTGTAAATTGTTATGCATAAATCCGCCAAATGATAGAATGTTTGTTGTTATATGCCGCTGTAAAAATGTTCTTTGAAGAAAAAGAAAAATAAGTTTGCTTGTGTGCATCAATATGGAATGTATCCAAAGCAAGGCCAGATTAAGAATTCAGAGGCCTCCGGGCCAGACTCTTGTGGAGGCCCCCACACACACATACACGTGCACGCACGCATAGTGGCGTTTTTATATGTAAAACATTGGTGGGGCAGCCACTAACCAAGGCTACATACCAGGCAAACTACAGTAATCAAAATGACAGTAATCGTTGTTCGCAAATTTCAGGCATAGGCTACAGGTAAGCCTGCATTGTTAGTCGTGAAAGCAAATTAATCTGTCCACGCTGAATTAAACCCTCTATTTTCCTCAGACTTTCCTTTTTTTGGATTTATCCATGGTTAGCTTACTGGGGGGTCGGAAACTCAAGATGAGCCACTTGCAGACGGCAGGGTGACGTACTGTATTTAGTTGATGAAATATTTTTGTTGACTAAATATTTTAGTTGATGAAATATTTTTTCATTTCAGTGTCACAGTATGACATCGATCTCCAAAATAAGAAAAAAATAAAAATAAAAAGGTTAAAAAAAATATATAATTTTTTTTCTTTTTTTTTTTATGCCCCTCGTCACTAGAGGCCCACGGGCCGCGGCCCAAACGGCCCGGTCGTTAATCCGGCCCTGATCCAAAGTACCCTGCAATAAAAATATCTTTTAAAAAAAGAAAGAGAAAAAGATTGACACCTTCAAGCTGAGAACGCCAATGAGGAGGAGGGGGAGGAAGAGGCAAGGCTCAGGGCTGATCTTCAAACATGGACCAAATAGAAAATATAGCAATTTGTATAGTACAACACAATGCAGAACAGTCACCTAGTGGTTCGGTGGTGTACTGCAACCAACGTGTTGAACTGACGTGGAAGTATGTTGGTCTATCTCCGCTCCCACATGGCTTCTATTAGTCCAGTGTGCCAAGCAAATATCTCATTTAAAATAAATAAATAATGATAGTATTATATTGTGAATACTGGATTTATTTTGATAGTTACAGTTACTGTAATCCCGGCAGTAGGCTACATGTAATCTGCTGCTACCCGACCGTCGAGTGTTCAACTCATCTTCCAAGGATTATTGCCTATTTAGTCAAATGAGATTTGATTGACAGCGGGGACGGGACGAAGTCAAGACACACATCAGAAGTCGTTTGCCTGAAGCCTGACCAGGCATGGATACAGGACAGTTTAGAATTATTTGTTTATGATGGTTTTTCTATGACATGACTGGATTTTGAGCTGCTTTGTAGCTTGCTTTTTGTCCCTTTTCTGTCTTTATGGGATTATGCTTTGTCACATTCCACATGCAGACATTTATTGTGTTCATCAGTTGTTTTTCCATGTGTCTGTCCACAAACATCTCTCTACAGCTGTTCATGATTGAACCATGTAACAAAAAACTGAATGTTCAATGGGGTTGTAGGCCATACTTTCAGACGTGTGTGTGTGTGTGTGTGTGTGTGTGTGTGTGCGTGCGTGTGTGTGTGTGTGTGTGCAAGGATTTTACTACCTTGTGGGGTTCAATTCTCAGAAAGAACAGAAAGCCACAAAGGATGGCAACCACTTTCTTTATACAGTATGTGTATCCGAGTGAAAAGCAGGAAGAAGAAGCAAAGAAAATAGATTCTCTAGGGGTGGGGAGGGGGGGGGGGGGGGGGTTTGACCACATAACATCTTGCAGAAGGAACTCAGCTCCTGGGGTTGTGAATGTGTGGAACTGCGTGAGTGTGAAGCACTGTTGAAACAGAGAGAACCTATCCTGGTAAATATCAGTCTTACTAGGCTTCAGGCCAAGAGAGATATCAGACTTACTAGGCTTCAGGCCAAGAGAGATATCAGACTTACTAGGCTTCAGGCCAAGAGAGATATCAGACTTACTAGGCTTCAGGCCAAGAGAGATATCAGACTTACTAGGCTTCGGGTCAAGAGAGATATCAGTCTTACTAGGCTTCGGGTCAAGAGATATATCAGACTTACTAGGCTTCAGGCCAAGGGAGATATCAGTCTTACTAGGCTTCAGGCCAAGAGAGATATCAGACTTACTAGGCTTCAGGCCAAGAGAGATATCAGACTTACTAGGCTTCAGGCCAAGAGAGATATCAGACTTACTAGGCTTCAGGCCAAGAGAGATATCAGTCTTACTAGGCTTCAGGCCAAGGGAGATATCAGACTTACTAGGCTTCGGGTCAAGAGAGATATCAGACTTACTAGGCTTCGGGTCAAGAGAGATATCAGACTTACTAGGCTTTGGGTCAAGAGAGATATCAGACTTACTAGGCTTCAGGCCAAGAGAGATATCAGACTTACTAGGCTTCAGGCCAAGAGAGATATCAGACTTACTAGGCTTCGGGTCAAGAGAGATACCAGACTTACTAGGCTTCAGGCCAAGGGAGATATCAGTCTTACTAGGCTTCAGGCCAAGAGAGATATCAGACTTACTAGGCTTCAGGCCAAGAGAGATATCAGTCTTACTAGGCTTCAGGCCAAGGGAGATATCAGACTTACTAGGCTTCGGGTCAAGAGAGATACCAGACTTACTAGGCTTCAGGCCAAGGGAGATATCAGTCTTACTAGGCTTCAGGCCAAGAGAGATATCAGACTTACTAGGCTTCAGGCCAAGAGAGATATCAGACTTACTAGGCTTCAGGCCAAGAGAGATATCAGACTTACTAGGCTTCGGGTCAAGAGAGATATCAGACTTACTAGGCTTCAGGCCAAGAGAGATATCAGTCTTACTAGGCTTCAGGCCAAGAGAGATATCAGTCTTACTAGGCTTCAGGCCAAGAGAGATATCAGTCTTACTAGGCTTCAGGCAGGGCTACTCTCATCATGTAGTTTATGTGTGCACATGTAAAATCTCTCCTCTCAGGTGCAGGGTAAAGCTAAAGTCAATATACTGAAAAAATATATATGGATACCAGTGCACTGAAATGTGTCCACAGCAAAGCATTCTGGGAGCGAGACATGCAAGAGAAGGTATTTTTTCAATATCAACATTTCAGACGCTCCCCTCGTCGCCCCTGACCTCGTAATGGGACTGTGGTCCCAGGCTGCGAGCCAGGCCTTATCACTGAATATCATGGTTCAACTACACTGTGTGGAATAATATTGTTCTAATGTAACTCGCTCCTTCCTTCCTTCCTCCCGCTGAGCCAACATAGGTCATTATTTCCACAGTATCCATGACTACCCATAATAAGCCATGTTTTCACACCCCACAACGAGCTGCTTCCTGATTGGCTCAGAAAGCAGGACATTGTTTTGATAGAGTCACGTATCACCGGAAGTCATCTGCTATAACTTGTATACGAGCTGATTGTGTATCCAATGGTAACAAGGAAATAAGAATGTTCTGACCGGAGGAGGGGACAACAATCTATTTAAAACAGCTGCCAAATCACCAAGTATCACACCATACATCATGTTTCTTAACCTACAAATATGAGTTTTGACAGCACAATATTGATGTAACTAAGAGATTGGCTGGGACAAATGTTTTAATTTCAGATTCAATGTTCTTCAGTTTTAAATATAAGAAAACACTGATATAATTGTCAAGCTCAGATCGTCAAGTGGTCAATGAAAGCTAACTCAAAGCAGTCTCACAATCCATAAATTCATATTCCAACAGGTATCCTTTCTTCTGTAACTTCCCCCCCCAAGAATTTAGTGATAAGATGAGAGTTAACCTACAAATATGAGACCGTTTTGACAGCACAATATTGATGTAACTAAGATTGGCTGGGACAAATGTTTTAATTTCAGATTCAATGAAATTCAGTTTAAATATAAAAGAAACACCATACTTGTCAAGCGGTCAAGGAAAGCTCACTCAAAGCAGTTTTATTATAATCCAAAGATGATCATTTCAAATCCCAACAGGTACCCTTTCTTTCATGCCTTTTTTCTTTTTGCAGATAAGATGAGTAACAGTACACATGACTAAAGTACTAGTATGTTTCAATGGGCTTGTTTTTGGTGGGTCTCTCCACATGACTAGAGTACAAGTAGGTTTTAATGGGCTTGTTTCTGGTGGGTCTGGGTCTCGGGATGATGAATGGCTCACTGTGGAGCTGAAACAGGTTAAGAAGAACCATGTCCATTGCTTCTGGCAATGGGAACACACATGCTAGCATTCTGTATCCTGCAGAACCTCACTATATTAACTCCTCTCCTACCTAGAAGCTTCAGTAGCTTGGCACTGACATTCACAAAACAAGATGTTATAAAGTGCTGCCACCCTGTGGAGAGGAGATGTACATTTAAAGTCCAGTGATCAGGGAGCATTGAACAAAAATGCACATTTTCCTATGGATATGGAATGGATAAATACGCTGAGGAGTTTTCAGATACTTACAGAATATCTATGAACTAAGTAGGTCAGGGGCTGTGAAGCTACGTAACCTTAATAAAGTATACTTCTGTTATCTTCAAACCCAGACCCTATTTGTAGATACGATACGAAGCACCTCATAGGACAGCAATGTCACTCATTCACGGTTAGCCACCCTGCCCCTAGTGGTGACTCACAGGCATGGCACATTGCTTTGCATCTGTGACACTTGACCTTGTTGTAAATAATAAATAAATAATAATTTAGGACCTGCTCAGAGGTCATCAAACGGCACACATGCGATGCATGCATGCAATTCGTATCTGCGATTAACCCATCCCGTCGTCCTTCCCCCCCAAGGGCAGCCGGGAGCAGACAGGCGTCAACGTGAGCCGCGCCAGGGGACCAATCCAAGTGCTCCTGTCCGTCTTCGTCAAGGACGCCACAGCGTTAGCGATCTATTGTTGTGCATGTTTTTCCATTGGGTTTATCTTATCGGGGGGGGAAACCCTTGCGAGCACGGGGAGAACATGCAAACTCCACACAGAAAGGCCTGGGAGATACCCCACCTGGGTAACTGGCATCATGGAAACGTGGTCCCCAAGCGGGAATCGAACCCTGGACCTTCTTGCTGTGAGGCGACAGTGTTAACCACTACACCACCGTGCCGCTTGTATTATGCAGCATCAGTAACTAGTCGATTCCAACCAGAGATACATGGCGTGAGCACTTCTGAAAGATCCATGGCCCTTCTCCCCTCTACAACACGTGTAGGAACAATTGGCTGTTCTCATGTCTTTATCACCTAGAGAGGGTCTGATTCATTCTGTAAAGAGGTTAAAGATCCAATTCACTCTTTCCACTAAGTGGCAATAATGAGGAAAACTGTGTGTTCCAACCACCACTGAATCTCACATGAGGAGGAAGCAGCGTTGTCTTCTGGGTAGAAAACAGGTTTTCTGAATTTGAGTGAGCGTGTTGCATTTCTCTTGGTGCAGAGTTAGCTGCGTCTATTCCTGCTGCCATTCAATGGATGGGGGCAGCTGTTCCACTGTTACTTTCAGAAAGTACGCCATCAGAAGTCTCTTGCACACCTGGTGGAATCAAAGCATTATTTGATGCATCAGGAACGACCGCAGTCTTCACTTTCTCAATAGTTTTATTATTAAATGCAACGTTTCGGTGTTTTGATCCTTCATACTATGTCTGAAGAAGGTCCTAAAGCCCCTTCTTCATATAAAGGATAGCCGGACGGAAATGTTGCATTTAATAATGAAAGACAACAGAAAGTAGAATTATGAATGGAGCATTTTCACATTTTTCAGAGTACTATTCTATCAGGGAACTTGTACTTTTACTTAAAGGAACACGCCAACTTTTTGGGGGAAATTCGCTTATTTGCCATCTACCCTGGAGTTAGACAAGCAGATACATACCCTTTTCTTCTCTGTGAGTGCATTAGGCTTAGGGAACAGCCGCACCGTTAGCCTAGCTTAGCGTCATTCACTGGAAGTAGGTGTGCCAGTGTAGCCTAGTTCCAAACAGTCACGAAATACACTCCAAATACAACTCCAAAACTTTCCTGTAAACATGTTGTGACCTGTGTATTTACCACATGGAGAATTATTATTATAATTTTTTTTGTATTGGACATTTTCGTTTTCTAAGCAGATATATACTATAACTATGTTTTGCCTAACCCCTGCTGCCTGGGCACAGTGATCTCATCACCTCAAAAGCACTGTTGTTTTTTTCCTCAACTGAAAATTGATAATGTAAAAATTGAGAGAGTATAGAAACAAGTTTCTAGGGGTTTTAACTCATTCTGCGCCAATCACGGAAAAAGTCGGCCAACCGTTCAGCGGCAATCACGAGAAAAGTCGGGTTTTAATCGTTATTTCTTTTATTAGCTATAGCCTGATGTTATCATTGGGAATGGGTCTGAGCTCGCAAAAGGGCAAATACCGCCGCCTACATCAGATACCAGGTAAGAACACTATATATAAAATCTTGCGTTGATCTGATATTTCTTTTCGAAATCAGGCGAAAAATTACAACGTGTTTAGTGTATTTCACTAAAGGGCTATTATCGCGTCTTTTCCTGCGATTACTAAGAATCACCAAAACTATATTCATATTCAAAACGGTATAAAACGTAAATGTACGGATGAAAAAACAATCCGTTTCGTACATGTTGACTGGAAGCAACTCACTGACAATCGACGGGTGTATTAGACGCATAGCTATAATATAAGATATATTTTAAGCACTCGCAAATCTCGCAGTCCCCCCATTGATTAAAGCGGTGGCGTACTAGCGCCCTCTGGCGCATTAAGCGATGGCGCAGAATGAGTTAATAGACCACAAACTCTGCTGGAAACCCCATATCAAATATTTGTGTTAAAAGTTAGCGAGAAGTATTGGTATACTGGGAAAGCCTAGATATATCCTGAATCAGAAAACTCTATACATTATATTGCACACTCATTGTACCATATCTATCATATTGTGTTGAAACTTGGGGAAATACTTATAAAAGCAACTTACAAAAGATATGCACACTGCAAAAAAGAGCCATATGGATAGTACATCATGGTAGATATTTAGATCACACAAATAGTCAGTTTGTAAAGAGTCAAACATTAAAATTCATGGACTTAATCAAATTCAAATCTGCACAAATTAAGTTTCTGGCAATAAAAAACGAATTACCAAGCAACATTCAAAAGATGTTCATGGCTAGAGACAGTGTTTATAATTTTAGAGGGACATTAGCTTTAAAACAACCTACAACTCTTAAAAGTATGTGCATTGCAGTTTGTGGGGTATCACTCTGGAATGGTCTGGATGCGTGTATAAAATTAAGCAAAAATATCAATCAATTTAAAGGTAAACAAGCACTTATGGACACATATAAAGGCGCTCCCATAGTCCAGCAGACTGTACACAGAGCAGACTCCGCGGATGTCCGCGCGGACTCTTGAGCTTTGATCTCAGCGGACAGCAGACCCACAGGTGCGACGCTCCTATTTTCTGAGGCGCGGACATCCGCGCCGCTGACTTGGTGTCACACAAAACGCTGCTCGGCGTTTTGGTTGACATCGAACTGCATTTAATGTGACGCCGCGCGAGCGATTGGTGGCGCGAGGAGAGAGATGAGCCCGTGAAGCGCGCGCTCTCTCTCTCTCTCTCTCTCTCTGTCTCTCTCTCTCCCGCTGATAATGTTCACTCTGATCTGCCAGTACAGTAGAACAGACAGAATTGTGGGAAATGTAGTAAAACTGGTGCGAGAAATGTAGGAAATAGACCGCGGACGTCCGCTGAGATCTGCTCGACTATGAAAGCTCAAAGAGCCGCGCGGACATCCGCGGAGTCTGCTCTGTGTACAGTCTGCTCGACTATGGGAGCACCTTAAGAGAGAGGAGCTTGAGCAGTAATGTGACTGCCTAATATAAAAAAAAAATTTACTTTAATTAACATTAAAATTATAATGTAAAATATTGTAAGGAAGGGGCAGGGCTTGATACGTTTTTTTTTAGTTCCCCGTTCCTTCTCCGACACGTATTGTATGGAAATAGTCTTTGACTATTTACCTTTTTGTTTTTTTAAACTTGTTTTATGTTTCTATGTTCGAGACAAATAAAAATCAATCCAAGGCTACACTGGCACACCTACTTCCAGTGAATGATGCTAAGCTAGGCTAACGGTGCAGCTGTTCCCTAAGCCTAATGCATGCACAGAGAAGAAAAGGGTCAGATGACCCGACAGCTTATATGAGGAATATGAGAAAAATAAACAGTGTAAACTATATAATTACCTCTGAATATAAAAATATGAGGTTTACCACAATGAAATGTAGGTTTGAGTGACATAAAAAAAAAAGAAAAAAAAAAGTATTATAATTTCTTTTTAAATTTTTTGGATGGAAGAGCCACACATTGACGGGCAAAGAGCCACATGCGGCTCGCGAGCCACGGGTTGGCCACCCCTGCGCTAGACGCTCGCAAAGTGCTGTGACTTTCGTCTGTTCTATAACGTTTTATAACGTGGAATAACGTGATAATTACATTTTCCTGAAGTCATTTAGAAATTTCAGAAACCGTGCCAGATAAAACGGGTACTTTTAGGAAAAGTCATTGAGTGACAGAGCTGGAGCTCGACCGAGTGATGAGGATACATTTATTGAAAATGCCTAGGGGTCATTTGACGCCTTGTCGGCTGTGTAGTGTTAAGCAAAGGAATTGTGTACTTCTTCCACCACTACATGTGTGTCCTTTTGTAGAAGCATATTTCTGAGTAGCCTACAACAGATATTCTTGTCCGAGGACAACACACTGACCCAAGTGTACTGACCCAAGTGTAATGACTCAAGTGTACTGACCCAAGTGTAATGACCCAAGCCACACAATGAAGTCGAATCACTCACATTCATTTTAATGACTTTTTGTTTATTAACTTTTTACAAATGAAGTAACAAATTTATTGTATTGGAGCGCAAAGCGCAGTTTTTTTTTCTTTTAATATGAAGCTTGAACACTCTATACTTTAGTGCAAAACATACAGATAAATGCTGCCAACGATTCCCTACATGTTTTTGTTTGGTTTTATTTATTTTTCTTTAATTTACTATCATTTGTTCTTCTGTTTCACCCAAAACATTTTGTTTTGTTTTTGGTACAATGTCAAATGTGATACAGAAAACATGACGATTGAATTAAGTCACTAGGCGCTTCTAGAGACGCTGCGGGAAAAAACGAATCAGAAAATGCTAATAAAACCCAGAGAGGATGAGTGAATCAGTAACAGAAAAAAAAGAATCAAAATCACTAAGATCAGTTCAGTAGCAGTGAAGTTGAACCTGTCCCTGTCTTTCTATATTATTTCACATGAGAAAAAGCTACAGGAAAGTGAATCGATTCAAAGTGAGGTTGTGTTTGTGTGTGTGTGTGTGTGTGTGTGTGTGTGTGTGTGTGTGTTGTACATTTCTAGTTTTCTACATACTGTTGATAACTGTGACAGGGGGGTAGAAATTAAACCATGCAGGGGTTTTCCAGTGGAACCAGCATGCATGTAGCGCATCTCTTCCTATATCCGTGTGTGTGTGTGTGTTGATTGGTTGGTGCATTGAAAGGCGTTTTCACATGTGGGGCACTTGACAGGGAATCTTTCACAATAAAGGCATAAAGGGATTACAGCTAGTCCACTTTGAAAAAAACAGTGAAAACTATAGAAGCAGAATCTACATTTCAAAACCACGGTGAAGGAATAGGAAAAAACAACAACTTTAGTTTGCATTCATTCCAGTAACTGCCCTCCGCTGTACGCATGTAATTACATAAAAAAAGAAAAAGCCTATTCCGCTACTGTAACCCTTCACAATAATAGACCCCACTGTAACTCTAGCACGTTTCACAATTAAAGTCCTCGTCCAATGTAACTGAACAGGACCCCCCGCCCCCATTGTTGTAACTACACCTTTTCACATTAAGAGTCCTCGTGCAAAACTACAAATTCACAACGAGAGCCCCCCCCCAGCCACCCCAGATGTAACATAAGTCCTCCACTAACCACTGTACCTACAAGGCTCCTTCACAATAAGAGCCTCCCATTGTAACGAGCGTCCTTATCCAAAGCTGTAACGGAAATTTCACAGTAAGTGTCCCTCCTTACTAATACAACTCAAGAGCTTCTCAGAGTTTTCCTCCATACGTGTATATCAACCAAAGGTTTTCACAACGGCCTCCCTCTCACTTCCCACAAGAGTCATGATTCCCCCCTACTTCTAGAACTCCAAAGCATTCTTCAAAGACAAAAAGACCTCCTCAAAACCTACATCCTATGAACTCTGTCATCTTGCATTGCCACCCAGTCAAAACCTCTGCATTACAGCCACTGAACTGATACGCCTGTTCTTCATTCACCAGTTAACCTACAGATTGTAGCAGAAAATAAATCAGAAATGTCCAGGATTATAGGGTTCTGGCGTCTCAGTTTGGAGTGAGGAGCATTCCTGTCATCTGGCAGAAGAAACGACACGGAGTTGGTGGCGTCTTGAAGCTATGACTTTACTTGGTTTCAGATGAATATAATATTTTGTCACCATTGGCAAGACTGCAACTACCCGTCTCTACGTCCTCAGTCACGGCTTCAACCAAACGTGCCTAGTAGTTCAAATGCTTCATTGAGTTCTAAAGTGGATAAAACATTTTAATATTGTTTTTATTTAAAAAGAAACTAGCAAAAGCAACGTTTCGTGTTCATCTTTACAAAAGAAAGCTTTTTTTTGGGGGGGGGGGGGGGGGGTTCTTTTTTTGGTTTCCAAAATATAGCTACTCCCAGCTAAAAACAGTTTGATAAATCCTTGGGTTTATCAACAACTCTACCAGACATGCATACTGAGAAAATGAAAGAGTAAAGCAGGGTGTTGGAAGGAGAGTGGATCTACATAGGTACGTTTGGTTCATCTTTGAGTCAGCCTTCATCAACACTACCACAACCATCATCACCATCACAATCCCCATAACTAACTACCATTAACCATCATCATCATCATCACCACCAACGCTATCATAAACATCACCATCATCACTCCTACCACCACCATCATCATCACCACCTTAAGATGAGTCTTTTTCAGCAAACCAAATGTTTCTATGACGACACTGAGTTACCCTCGTCTAGTAATCCTTCTAAAGGGGATGGCGTCCACTTTGTCTGTCGAAGGTTATCACATGCACCCCATCATCTGCTACAGTTTGAAGTTAAAGGGGAGAGGAGACAGAAAGTAACCTGTCCACGTCCCCATTGTCAGATTCACAAAGTACCAATTGAAGAATGGTCCGTCTTCTGCAACAGTGTGGAGGGTTGTTTTTGAATAATGAAATGATGATAAGAACAGGAATAAGCCAGAATCCTGTGGCACTAACCATCCCTTTGGTAACCCTTTCACTACCACACTACCAAAGGGTTAACCCTTTCACTGTGACAATACAGACGGTTAACCCTTTCACTGCCACACAACAACGGGTTAACCCTTTCACTACCACACTACAGACGGTTAACGGTCTGTAGTGTGGTGGTAGTGAACGGTTAACCTTCTGTAGTGTGGCAGTGAAAGGGTTAAAAGACCAACACTACCGACTCCACGTCATGTCTGTTTGACTCTAGTAAAGAGTGCTCCAAGCTTCAGCTACAATCTTTTAAACAACTCTCTCGTCTTCCCCCATAATATCTACATTAAACCCCAATAAAAAATATAAATGGCACCAATAAACTCTCTCTCTCTCCTTGTCTCTGGTTCTCTGCGCTGTACCTACTGTAGGTCTCGGGGCACCTTCAGAACGCCTCAGAACGCACTACAGAAGCAACAGCACACATGTCCCCAGGGCTTCGTAGAAACACGTCCTCACTGACCGTCTTTCACACTCACTTCAACGGCCGCTACCATCCACCACAGACAGCCGTCTTCCTCCGGGCGGCGTTTCCAGAGCTGTAACATCATGGACAACGTTGTGGGCACTGCACTGGGAAGTGTCCTCTGGTAGCCGTGACAACCCCACTTGTACTTTCCCCTCTTCTTATCTTACTCCGTCTACGTGACAACTGTTTAAAAATTGTACGCCAGGTGTTTTTTTCTTCTTTTAGAATGTTGAGCCTATCACCATGGCAATATTACGGAGGGGCACTCAGTTACATT
>NC_140179.1:47231669-47244169 GCF_963971535.1 Notolepis coatsorum
CGTGTGTCAGTGAGCAGTGAGTGTGGGCAGCAGGCAAACAAAACCCAACAAGAAAATCAACAAAAACAACAAACAAAATGGAATTATCACAACTGACATTCTAAAATAAACGACAGTCAGACAGACATTCTGTACAGGGATTCCGATATTATTCTTCTCATAGACAAGGCCACTTATTCACCGTGAGTTATCGAGCACTCATATTTGGGCTTAAAAGGTTTCTGTTATTATTGCATCACATCATGGCAACAGAGTGGTGGAGAGAGGGATGGAGAGAGGGATGGAGAGAGGGCTGGAGAGAGGGGAAGAAGAGAGGTGTTTGGAGGGATGCTAGGACGTGTGTGCAAACAAATCCCTCTAGTATACTATCAAGGGGGCAACTCTGCATACTATGGAAGGTGCACACGGTCAGCATGGCACACAGTCAAGTGGGCACACATCCCGTTCTAGAAAGCAGTACACTAGTATGGATAACAGAATAGAGCATGTTTACTTCTGAAGCAGCATCTCTCTCTCTCTCCATCTCTCCCCCCCCCCCCCATCTCTTCTCTCTGTCTCTCTCCATCCTCCCTGCAGCGACTGTTCAAGGGGAGGCAGGACTGAGGGATAAAGAGTCTCTTTCTATCTTCTCAAGACAAACCCTGAAAACTGAAAACACAAACACACACACACACACACTCTGACAGCCTGTTATCTTCATGTGCTACCTGTCAGAGCCCCCCCCCCCCTGATTCTCTCCTGGTAACCACTCAAACTCAAACCTGTGGGAGATGACAGCGTCTCGGGGCTGAAGCCCTGCTGGCACAAGCCTCTCTCCGTGGTTCTCCGTGGTTCCAAGGCGCCCGGCGGCCTCCTCTCAAGCATTGCTGTGCACATAATATTTCAGCATTTTAGGTTCACATAAACCACACCCTCTCTGCTCTCGATATATATACCGCTGACCCATCAGTGGCTATTCTGCTGCGGCTACTTTGTGTCTCTCCTGGCAAGTGTTCCATTTCATCAACCCAGGGATGGAGAACAACCTGCTGCGATTGCCATCCGACCCCCCCCCCCCGTCTGTCTAACAGAGTTATATCCAGGGCTAGTCACCCCGTGAGAAGAGCCTGTTCGTCCCTTCACGCATACAAAGTCACTACTACCTGTCGCAAACCCTGTCAAAACCTCTTTGGCCTCATAACATTGCACCCATGTCTCTCTCTTCTTCTTGTATCCTCGAGCGTGTCCTGGCTGTGGCGAGGGGGGGGGGGGGTCTTACGTGTGGAGTGTGTGTGTGTGGGCGTTAATCCTGGAGACAGCGTTGAGACAGATCACACACACACACGCGGTGGATGCTTTTTTCCTCTTCATCCCATTTTTCTCTCTCTCCTCTTCTGTTATTACTTTAACATGTGTTCGCTTCTACCACCAATGCTCCTCCCTCTCTCTCACACACACCCACCCACACCCCTGGTTCTCCTTCTCTTAGCCAGCCCACTCAAATCCAGTCCGATCCAGTCCAGTTCTGGGGCTCCGCTCCGGCCCTTAGCGCCCAGCCCCTACGTGGTCCTCATGTTGGGCCCCCGGGTTACTGACCGACTTCTGCAGATTGCTGGCCAGGTGGAAAGCCTGGAGCGGCCCTTGACCCTGAGCCAGAGCCTGGGGACCCTGACCGCCGCCGGCCATAGTGAGGAATAGGGCCGAGGGGCTGGGAGGAGGTGACCAGGAGGGGCCCCCCGGCTGCGGGGGCGGCGGCCTGGTGGGGCTGGGGGGTGCGTCGGGCCGGACCACTGTGCGCTGTAGGCGGCGGAGGGGGTGGCGTAGGGGATGAACTGGGGGGCCGCGGAGCCGGCGGGGGGTGGCACAGGGAACTCTTGCGGACGGCCATAGAGGTAGCGGTGGCGGGGTTGGTGGGAAGGTGGGCGGAGCCTCCCATGCTACTCAGTTGGCCGGGAGCCGAGTACTTCCTGCTCAGATTGGCCGACTGGATCACCTGGTGGGGAGGGGGGGGGGGGGTGGATGGAGTTTGGAAAAGAGAAACGTTTAATTATTATAGACTTAAAGCAGTACAGTTGTGATATGTGTGCGTGTGTGTGTGTGTCTGTGTGTGTTGTGTGTGTGTGTGTGTGTGTGTGTGTGTGTGTGTGTGTGTGTGTGTGTGTGTGTGTGTGCGCGCACCATGACCGGTCTGAGAATTGCTGCAATGTCTAAAAGAAAAGCCAAACAAATTGCCGAATATTGCTCTGTCTCAGCTATTATTGGCAGCTTAGCCGCGTGGAGAAGGAGGTGCTATGTGTCCCTTAAGTGTTCAGTGCTGCTTGGCCCCGATACATTTGATTCCCTGTTATGTAATATAATTTGTGGAACCAAATAAGTATTAAAAGTGTGTGTGTGTGTGTGTCCGGTATCTCACCTCGTAGCTGTGTCTTGTGTTGGAGCCTGCTGCTGCAGCTGCTTGCCGCTCCTCTTTCCCTGAAGCAAGATGATTTTCACATGAACTCGTTTTAGTCAAACTCTTACAGAGTATTCATACTCAGTTGGCGATTGGTTATAAAATGTATCGAGGGAAGGGGGTAATTGTTATTTCTCCTTACTGTAGACCGATCAGGACCGATCTAAGTACCTACTTAGCAGAATAATTAATCAACTAAGTAATTAACTGACCGGCTAGCTAACTAACTGACTGATACCGTGGCTAACTACCGTAATTCCTCTAATAGTAACCGGGTCTCAAATACAAGCCGGGTCTCTATTAATGGCCGGGTGCGCTCTTGAGCTAAGCAATTATAAGCCAGCCTCCTAATACAAGCCGGGTTACTAATATACTGAGCTGCATACTGAGCTAGTTACTTGATTTCACTTTGAAAACGTTGAAATGACCAGTGACCACACTGTTTACTATTTCATACAGTACTTGGTTTCAATAAATGAACCCAGTACATTTTACTGGGTTCAAACTGACACAAAATGTTGATTTATTCATTATGATCCGTTTGAAATACAGGCCTCCTCCTAATACAAGCCTGGTACCCGCTACAGTTGAAACAAATACAAGCCGGGGTTACTATTAGAGGAATTACGGTAACTATCTCTGTGGCTAACGAATGATCTCTCTCTTCTATCCATCTCTCTATCCCTTCTATATCTCTATATCTCTATATCTCTATCTCTCTCTCTCTCTCTCTCTCTCTCTCTCTTAACTAGGTTTTAACCCAACCCACCTGCGAAAGGTTCATGGCATCCCGGGCCCAGTTGTCCACCAGCTTATGAAGGTCGTCAGTGAAGGTTCCTTTCCTGGGGTGGGAGGGGCCACCGGGGGGCAGAGACTGGGACCCATCCTGGCTGTGAGCCCCTCCAGGACCACCCACCGTGTTGGTGCTGCTAGTCCCTGGAGAGAGAGAGAGAGAGAGGGAGAGAGAGAGAGAGAGAGAGAGAGAGAGAGAGAGAGAGAGAGAGAGAGAGAAGAGAGAGAGAGAGAGAGAGAGAGAGAGAGAGAGAGAGAGAGAGAGAGAGAGAGAGAGAGAGAGAGAGAGAGAGAGAGAGAGAGAGAGAGAGAGAGAGAGAGAGAGAGAGAGAGAGAGAGAGAGAGAGAGAGAGAGAGGAGAGAGAGAGAGAGAGAGAGAGAGAGAGAGAGAGAGAGAGAGAGAGAGAGGAATACAATTATTTCCCTGTATTGACTCCATTAAATGGTCCAGCAGTATGGTGAGGGCTGTAGGGCAGAGGTATAGGGCGTAGTAGTAGGCACCCTAAAAAGTATTCATCCCCCCCATGACTTCTACCTAGTGTATTAAAAACGAATTTCCACCTATGGGTGCAGTTCATTCTTTGAACATTAGATGGCGCCCATGTTATATAGACTTATAGATCAATTCTAACAGGAGTAAGTGGAATGGCTTTCCACTGCCTTCAGCAGAATGCTTTCATCTTCAGAAGGACAATTGGGTTGCAGAATAGAATCGAATGAAGATGAACTAATCCAATTCAATGTCTGCCTCACATCAAACACACAGGGACCATAATCAAAATCATAACCAAACCACCACGGATGTTTTAAATTCAGATATGACACATTGTCATGATTCTCTAAGAGAACATAGAGAAACACGACAGAAGTCTAACACAATACAGTGTGACACTCTAGTACGGAGGTTGACAACATACCTCAGCTCCTTTCACAATGACACTCATCGTGTTAGTGTTAGCCCAGAGGCAGACAAAGACTCCCAGGCATTATGACAACAGAAAACTAGCCACTGTGTAGTGTGTAGTGTGATAGTGTGATAGTGTGTAGTGTGATAGTGTGATGTGTGATGTGTGATGTGTGATAGTGTGATGTGTGATAGTGTGATAGTGTGATGTGTGATGTGTGATAGTGTGATGTGTGATAGTGTGATGTGTGATAGTGTGATAGTGTGATGTGTGATAGTGTGATGTGTGATAGTGTGATGTGTGATAGTGTGATAGTGTGATGTGTGATGTGTGATAGTGTGATGTGTGATGGTGTGATGTGTGATAGTGTGGATGTGTGATGTGTGATAGTGTGATGTGTGATAGTGTGATGTGTGATAGTGTGATGTGTGATATGTGATAGTGTGATGTGTGATAGTGTGATGTGTGATAGTGTGATGTGTGATAGTGTGATGTGTGATAGTGTGATGTGTGATGTGTGATAGTGTGATGTGTGATAGTGTGATGTGTGATAGTGTGATAGTGTGATGTGTGATAGTGTGATGTGTGATGTGTGATAGTGTGATGTGTGATGTGTGATAGTGTGATGTGTGATAGTGTGATGTGTGATAGTGTGATGTGTGATGTGTGATAGTGTGATAGTGTGATAGTGTGATAGTGTGATGTGTGATAGTGTGATGTGTGATAGTGTGATGTGTGATAGTGTGATGTGTGATGTGTGATAGTGTGATGTGTGAAAGTGTGATGTGTGATAGTGTGATGTGTGATAGTGTGATGTGTGATAGTGTGATGTGTGATAGTGTGATGTGTGATGTGTGATAGTGTGATGTGTGAAAGTGTGATGTGTGATAGTGTGATGTGTGAAAGTGTGATGTGTGATAGTGTGATGTGTGATAGTGTGATGTGTGAAAGTGTGATGTGTGATAGTGTGATGTGTGATAGTGTGATGTGTGATAGTGTGATGTGTGATAGTGTGATAGTGTGATGTGTGATGTGTGATAGTATGATGTGTGATAGTGTGATAGTGTGATGTGTGAAAGTGTGATGTGTGATAGTGTGATGTGTGATAGTGTGATGTGTGATAGTGTGATGTGTGATGTGTGATAGTGTGATGTGTGATAGTGTGATGTGTGATAGTGTGATGTGTGATAGTGTGATATGTGATAGTGTGATGTGTGATAGTGTGATGTGTGATAGTGTGATGTGTGATAGTGTGATGTGTGATAGTGTGATGTGTGATGTGTGATAGTGTGATGTGTGATAGTGTGATGTGTGATAGTGTGATAGTGTGATGTGTGATAGTGTGATGTGTGATGTGTGATAGTGTGATGTGTGATGTGTGATAGTGTGATGTGTGATAGTGTGATGTGTGATGTGTGATAGTGTGATGTGTGATAGTGTGATGTGTGATAGTGTGATAGTGTGATGTGTGATAGTGTGATGTGTGATAGTGTGATGTGTGATAGTGTGATGTGTGATGTGTGATAGTGTGATGTGTGATGTGTGATGTGTGATGTGTGATAGTGTGATGTGTGAAAGTGTGATGTGTGATAGTGTGATGTGTGATAGTGTGATGTGTGAAAGTGTGATGTGTGATAGTGTGATGTGTGATAGTGTGATGTGTGAAAGTGTGATGTGTGATAGTGTGATGTGTGATAGTGTGATGTGTGATAGTGTGATGTGTGATAGTGTGATGTGTGATGTGTGATAGTATGATAGTGTGATGTGTGATAGTGTGATGTGTGATAGTGTGATGTGTGATAGTGTGATGTGTGATGTGTGATAGTATGATGTGTGATAGTGTGATGAGTGATGTGTGATAGTGTGATGTGTGATGTGTGATAGTGTGATGTGTGATGTGTGATAGTGTGATAGTGTGATAGTGTGTGATAGTGTGATAGTGTGTGATAGTGTGATGTCTGGTGCCTGTGTCTAGCAGCCATGGAGCCTGTGTTGCCGAAGGTTAGGTGCTACACAGTGGAGGTGAAGGAGGCAATGGCCACCCTACATTGTAAAGCGCTTTGTGCAGCCCTACTGGGAAGGGTGTAGTCTACTACATGCCTCCTCTGATACACGTGGAGTCGCCAGCCGCTTCTTTTCACCTGACAGCGAGGAGCTTTACTGGGAGAGCGTAATGTGAGCGGAGGTTCACGCTATCTCCCTCAGATGTCCTCCCTTGCGCTTTGTTTACATTTTCTGTCTTTGTCTGATGTGTGGCTTGGGTTTCAGTGGGTAAAGGGGAGGCTTGCTACTGCTGCAGACACCTCAGGCTCTGCCAAGAGACGTCCGGAGACATCAACAGTATAATAAGTTACTAAACTCCAACCCACGTGTCAGACAAAAACAAAAAAAACTAAAACAAAGCGCAATACCAAGTGAGGCTCTTTTGCCTAGAGGTCACTGTTTTACGGCATTGCAGATTCTACCTTTAACTGAAATGACATAGAAATATAATCAATAGAATAGTTTTAGTGATCTCATTTTAAGTATCTGAACTCGACTATGA
Source organism: Notolepis coatsorum (assembly GCF_963971535.1). Lineage (NCBI taxonomy): Eukaryota > Metazoa > Chordata > Actinopteri > Aulopiformes > Paralepididae > Notolepis > Notolepis coatsorum. The sequence continues at coordinate 47,238,343 of NC_140179.1, forward strand.
TATCCATTGGTAATCAATTTTGGCATCTGTAGTACAAGGAGCTGGTGTATTTGTCTTTGAGAAGGAAATCAAACGCTGACATGATAAAAAATAAGGCTTTTAGATATGATCACATTCTGATTTGTTAGATGAAAACTAAATATGAATAGCGACTATGAAATTAGATTAGCGACTAACAAGCGGAGTAAACCGCACACTTGACAAAACCGCTGTGTCATGCTAGATAAGATGGAGGAAAATAAGGATGAGGAGGTGTTGACAAGACAGACATGAACTGGGAGATGTCAGAGGAGAGGAGAGGACAGGACAGGAGAGAAGAGGGGAGGACAGGAGAGGGGAAGAGGATAGGAGAGGACAGTTGAGGTGAGGAGAGGAGAAGTGAGGAGAGGAGAGGACAGGTGAGAAGAGGACAGGTGAGGAGAGGACAGTTGAGAGGAGAAGTGAGGAGAGGAGAGGACAGGTGAGAAGAGGACAGGACATGTGAGGACAGGACAGGTGAGGAGAGGACAGTTGAGAGGAGAAGTGAGGAGAGGACAGGTGAGGAGAGGACAGTTGAGAGGAGAAGTGAGGAGAGGAGAGGACAGGTGAGGAGAGGACAGTTGAGAGGAGAAGTGAGGAGAGGAGAGGACAGGTGAGGAGAGGAGAAGTGAGAGGAGAAGTGAGGAGAGGAGAGGACAGGTGAGGAGAGGAGAAGTGAGAGGAGAAGTGAGTAGAGGACAGGTGAGGAGAGGACAGTTGAGAGGAGAAGTGAGGAGAGGAGAGGACAGGTGAGGAGAGGAGAAGTGAGAGGAGAAGTGAGGAGAGGAGAGGTGAGGAGAGGACAGGAAAGGACAGGTGAGAGGAGAAGTGAGGAGAGAGGACAGGTGAGGAGAGGACAGGAGAGGAGAGGAGAAGTGAGGAAAGGACAGGTGGGGAGAGGACAGGAGAGAGGAGAAATGAGGAGAGAGGACAGGTGAGGAGAGGAGAAGTGAGGAAAGGACAGTTGAGAGGAGAAGTGAGGAAAGGACAGTTGAGAGGAAAAGTGAGGTGAGGAGAGGACAGGACAGGTGAGGACAGGACAGGTGAGGAGAGGTGAGGACAGGACAGGAGAGGGCAGGACAGGAGAAAATAGAAGAGGACAGGACAAGAGAGGAGAGGACATGGCAGGACAGGGCACAAGACATGCGTAATATGGCTGTCAGATCAAATTTAAATATTCAAATTGGTTCAATTATTGATATGATGAGGTGAATTTAAAACGCATTACTGGTTCTTTTGGGGATATTGGCATAATATGCCTGCAATGCAAGCCAATAAACAGGGGTTACAAATCACAGGCCAATACCTAATGATTGTCTCCTATTGGTACTAGCCATAATATGAAATACAACACATGAACTTGTTAACTGTAAGCATTGCACATCTGCTTTGATGTGTTAATTGTATCATAATATTCTAATTTCATTCACATTTGCCTAATTTCAGCATATTTATTAATAGTTGAATGTTGTTGTTACAGCCCTAACGCATGATGTACACTTCGACACCTCTGCTCAGCCTCTCATGTCAACACTGAGAAATAACCCAGTTCCCTGGTGTCTCGAGTGCACCAAGAGGAGATGGTGAGTCACCACTGTCTGCAGTAGCATGGCATTCTGGGGGATGTAGTCCAGACAGCAAGCCATGCCGCAGGAGCGGGGGGAATTACACAGTATCCGTGTGTGTGTGTGTGTGTGTGTGTGTAGTAGTGTGGAGACAGTGTTCCATCAGACGGCGCCACATTGTAATCACAGATTTTTTTACCTGAATCCTATCATTCTGTTGTGATCATTTCTTTGACATTTGAGGACATGTGATAAATCGGCCATACAACATAAAATACGCCAGAGAGTAGACCTTTAGTGATCTGCAGAAATTGGTCCTCATGCTCGAACGGACTTACAAGAAAGATGTCGAACAAATGTCTTCATAACTCCACTTATGAACTGCTCGGACCAATTTTGGCATGATCGTACGGTTTCTTTTTGGAGATTCGTTCGTAGCTACGAACAGGATTTATGAACGCGGAGAGGCAGTCGTAGATAGGACAGACTGGTGTGTGCCCATGTTCGCTTCATTTGGGAGAAATCATTGGTTATTGCGTTTAAGTCGATTCTACAGACATCCTTGGAATTAAATAATTATAATAATAATAATAATAATAATAATAATAATAAATACAACAATATTTGTATCATTAACAATTATGTTTTACATTATAGTCATAACTCAACGAGGCATCATGATGTCCGAAAATAAACAAAAGCACTACACAAACACTGCAAATGACAGTGAATAAATAAATAAATAACAAGTATACTCAATCGTATAGCAGCATCTCTCTCCTGTGTTTTGTAATTCACTTCAGCCGCTGTGCGCTCCTCTCCTGACACCACGTTAAACTCACCCGTTATCTCGACCCGTATTGACACCACTAAATAAGATGTCACGCTAAGATGTCGTGTTCTACAGTATGACTTACTACTATAGGGTCTTTATACCTGTATCACTGTACATATTAATACTACAACTCTGTACTGTACATGCATCTGATGATGAGTACTATTACTCAGTAGTATTTATACATTTTATACCCAGTTTAATCACCTGTGCATTGTATGTTACTATTGCACTTTACTGTTACATTTGTACTCTGGTTAGATGCCAAACTTTTTCATTGTATTGTACAGTACTTGTGCTGTATAATGACAATAATTGTGAATCTAATCTAATTCTCAGTCGCAAAATGCCTTCGCGCTACAGAACCTGTTGAATCGGTTTGCATATGCTGCTGTGCTGCCCTATACGTAAATTTGTTCTTACAAACGACTTACGACGAAAGTTAAAAAAGATAGTTACGTACACTTTCGATCATGAGGTCCATTGTTTCATCAACTATTTCTTCAACCTTCCTCAATTTGAGCCTCTACCACGGTTGAAAATATATGAGGAAATAGCGTCTGCAATTCACTAGAGGTCTGCTCTCCTCCGGGTGATAATAGTGTCTGTAGTTCACTAGAGGTCTGCTCTCCTCTGGGTGATAATAGTGTCTGTAGTTCACTAGAGGTCTGCTCTCCTCTGGGTGATAATAGTGTCTGTAGTTCACTGGAGGTCTGCTCTCCTCCGGGTGATAATAGTGTCTGTAGTTCACTAGAGGTCTGCTCTCCTCTAGTGATAATAGTGTCTGTAGTTCACTAGAGGTCTGCTCTCCTCTAGTGATAATAGTGTCTGTAGTTCACTAGAGGTCTGCTCTCCTCTGGGTGATAATAGTGTCTGTAGTTCACTAGAGGTCTGCTCTCCTCTGGGTGATAATAGTGTCTGTAGTTCACTAGAGGTCTGCTCTCCTCCGGGTGATAATAGTGTCTGTAGTTCACTAGAGGTCTGCTCTCCTCCGGGTGATAATAGTGTCTGTAGTTCACTAGAGGTCTGCTCTCTTCCGGGTGATAATAGTGTCTGTAGTTCACTAGAGGTCTGCTCTCCTCCGGGTGATAATAGTGTCTGTAGTTCACTAGAGGTTTGCTCTCCTCTGGGTGATAATAGTGTCTGTAGTTCACTAGAGGTCTGCTCTCCTCTGGGTGATAATAGTGTCTGTAGTTCACTAGAGGTCTGCTCTCCTCTGGGTGATAATAGTGTCTGTAGTTCACTAGGTCTGCTCTCCTCTGGGTGATAATAGTGTCTGTAGTTCACTAGAGGTCTGCTCTCCTCCGGGTGATAATAGTGTCTGTAGTTCACTAGAGGTCAGCTCTCCTCCGGGTGATAATAGTGTCTGTAGTTCACTAGAGGTCTGCTCTCCTCTGGGTGATAATAGTGTCTGTAGTTCACTAGGTCTGCTCTCCTCTGGGTGATAATAGTGTCTGTAGTTCACTAGAGGTCTGCTCTCCTCCGGGTGATAATAGTGTCTGTAGTTCACTAGAGGTCTGCTCTCCTCCGGGTGATAATAGTGTCTGTAGTTCACTAGAGGTCTGCTCTCCTCTAGTGATAATAGTGTCTGTAGTTCTCTAGAGGTCTGCTCTCCTCCGGGTGATAATAGTGTCTGCAGTTCACTAGAGGTCTGCTCTCCTCTAGTGATAATAGTGTCTGCAGTTCACTAGAGGTCTGCTCTCCTCTAGTGATAATAGTGTCTGTAGTTCACTAGAGGTCTGCTCTCCTCTGGGTGATAATAGTGTCTGTAGTTCACTAGAGATCTGCTCTCCTCCGGGTGATAATAGTGTCTGTAGTTCACCAGAGGTCTGCTCTCCTCTGGGTGATAATAGTGTCTGTAGTTCTCTAGACTAGAGGTCTGCTCTCCTCTGGGTGATAATAGTGTCTGTAGTTCTCTAGAGGTCTGCTCTCCTCTGGGTGATAATAGTGTCTGTAGTTCACTAGAGGTCTGCTCTCCTCTGGGTGATGTCATCCGGCAGAGTTTTTTGGGAGAATGATGGCGGCAGAACTCTCGAGACACAGAACACGTTGGTAATATTTGTATTTGATCGCCACACGTCCTCCTCACAACAAAATTAAAGGATTAAGGTTGAAAATCAGCAAAATGCGTCTTTCAGACTGAATTGAGTTTGAAAGAACCCCAAACCTGCTAAGAGGTCAAGGTTCAAAAGGTGAAAGGTTTAGGAAGAGGCATAGGGGGGGGGGGGGCAGTGTGAGGACAAAGTGAGGGATGGATGGAGGGATGGAGGGAGGAAAGATGAAAAAGAGAGATAATTACTACAGAGCTGGCTGCAGGGGCACACTTTTTTCACCATCTTCCCTGCGCGCCCGGGAGATCGACAACGGTTAGAAGATTGGGAGAGAGTCAGAGTTAAACCCGGCCCCCACAACACCCATCAATCAAACACAGTGCATCCTGGGACTATGAGTTCTTCAAATTCTTAGGTTTCCCAAAAACATTGAAAAAGTGATATAATGTAAAAACCAATGTAAAAAAACTATTATTGTTTTTTTATTTGAGATGGTTTTGGGGAACCAAGCCCTAGTTCTAGGACAGTCCTGTGTCCTCTCTACAGCTCACTGGTCCATAGCAGAACTGGGTCCAATATAGTGTTGTAAAACCATTCAGTTACACGCTTATGACATATTCTACAGCAGTGTGTATATGTTATGTTGGGTTAGGTTCATATTGTGTTACATTTGAACATTTCCCAAAGCTTGCTTGGAGAAGGGTTTAGCATTAATTGCCATTCGAACGGCATAACTTTTAGGACTAACCAATTGGTGAACTGCACTAAGCCACAAGCTCAATCTACCATAGATAGATTCTACCATTTGAGAATTCTAAGACCCATGTCTGCCTCTCTCCCCTCCTGGGTAGGTACATGCCGGGGGGAAGGCTGAGGGAGGGAGAGAGGGAGAGGGAAGGTGAGGGAGAGAGGAGGAGTGAGGAAGGGAGGAGGAGGGGTCAAGGGGGAGGAATGTGAGCTGCAGAGGGATCAGAAGCAAATGGTAAAATCACCTCCATGGTAAAATCACCACTGTGGTAAAATCACCACGTGGTAAAATCACCACCATGGTAAAATCACCACCGTGGTCAAATCACCACAGTGGTAAAATCACCTCCGTGGTAAAATCACCTGTGGTAAAATCACCACTACAGTAAAACTACCACCATGGTAAAATCACCACTACAGTAAAATCACCACCATGGTAAAATCACCTCCATGGTAAAATCACCTCCATGGTAAAACTACCACCATGGTAAAATTACCATACTTGATGGTGATTTATGTCATACTACGGAAATTACTTAATTGCAGTAATTGTATAATTAAAATGATACTAGCTGCTAATAAGCAGTAATTACACATAAAGTAACTTCACT
>NC_140179.1:47249169-47257042 GCF_963971535.1 Notolepis coatsorum
AGTAGAAATGATTAGCTTATTATTATTTTCTCTTTACTATAGGGTTATGTTAAGGTAGTTTACTATAGGGTTAGGTTAATGGAATTGACTATAGGGTTATGTTAAAGTAGTTTACTATATGGTTAGGTTAATGGAATTGACTATAGGGTTATGTTAAAGTAGTTTACTATATGGTTAAGTTAAAGTAGTTTACTATAGTATAGGGTTAGGGTTAGGGATATTTAATATAGGGATACGTTAAGGTAGTATAATATAGGGTTATGCTATGGTAGTTTACTATAGGGTTAAGTTAAGGTAGTTTACTATAGGGTTAGGTTAAGGTAGTTTACTATAGGGTTAAGTTAAGGTAGTTTACTATAGGGTTAAGTTAAGGTAGTATTGTACCTGGCTGCAGTGGGTTAAGGTATTATTGTACCTGGCTGCAGTGGGCTCTGGTTAAGGTAGTATTGTACCTGGCTGCAGTGGGCTCTGGTTAAGGTAGTATTGTACCTGGCTGCAGTGGGCTCTGGTTAAGGTAGTATTGTACCTGGCTGCAGTGGGTTAAGGTAGTATTGTACCTGGCTGCAGTGGGCTATGGTTAATGTAGTATTGTACCTGGCTGCAGTGGGATCTGGTTAAGGTAGTATTGTACCTGGCTGCAGTGGGATCTGGTTAAGGTAGTATTGTACCTGGCTGCAGTGGGCTCTGGTTAAGGTAGTATTGTACCTGGCTGCAGTGGGCTCTGGTTAAGGTAGTATTGTACCTGGCTGCAGTGGGCTCTGGTTAAGGTAGTATTGTACCTGGCTGCAGTGGGCTCTGGTTAAGGTAGTATTGTACCTGGCTGCAGTGGGATCTGGTTAAGGTAGTATTGTACCTGGCTGCAGTGGGTCAAGGTAGTATTGTACCTGGCTGCAGTGGGCTATGGTTAAGGTAGTATTGTACCTGGCTGCAGTGGGCTCTTGTTAAGGTAGTATTGTACCTGGCTGCAGTGGGCTCTGGTTAAGGTAGTATTGCACCTGGCTGCAGTGGGCTCTGGTTAAGGTAGTATTGTACCTGGCTGCAGTGGGCTCTGGTTAAGGTAGTATTGTACCTGGCTGCAGTGGGATCTGGTTAAGGTAGTATTGTACCTGGCTGCAGTGGGATCTGGTTAAGGTAGTATTGTACCTGGCTGCAGTGGGCTCTGGTTAAGGTAGTATTGTACCTGGCTGCAGTGGGATCTGGTTAAGGTAGTATTGTACCTGGCTGCAGTGGGATCTGGTTAAGGTAGTATTGTACCTGGCTGCAGTGGGCTCTGGTTAAGGTAGTATTGTACCTGGCTGCAGTGGGCTCTTGTTAAGGTAGTATTGTACCTGGCTGCAGTGGGATCTGGTTAAGGTAGTATTGTACCTGGCTGCAGTGGGCTCTGGTTAAGGTAGTATTGTACCTGGCTGCAGTGGGCTCTGGTTAAGGTAGTATTGTACCTGGCTGCAGTGGGCTCTGGTTAAGGTAGTATTGTACCTGGCTGCAGTGGGCTCTTGCTGCCATGAGTAGAACTGGTTCTAGAGGACTTGGAGGTCTTGCTCTTGATTGGTCGTCTCCTCCTGCCAGGCAGGGCTACTACTGGAGGAAGCACCGCCGCCGGGGGCACCTAGACATCAGATCAAGGAGCAACAGTGATTAGTGATGCACCTTCTTAGTGATGCACCTTCTTAGTGAGGGAGTTAGTTAGTAAGTAAGTAAGTAAGTAAGTAAGCTAACATTTAATTATAGGGCACCTTTCAATACAGTTGACTAACAAAGTGAATCACAAACTTCAAGATCAAAATAACAACAGAAAAAAAGGGTAATGACACAATAATTAATACACACTTTAAGACATGAAAACTCATGGTATGGATACATCCTAGTCCATTAAAGGAACACGCCAACATTTTGTAAACCAGAAGCCTACCGTCTTCTCCAGAGTAAATGGTAAATGGACTGCATTTATATAGTGCTTTTATCCAAATCACAACTGTGGTTGTACTGGGCAGCTCCCAGGTGTGAATGGAACTGTGTGAATGTGAAGCAGGGCACTCCTGAAAAAGAGCATCTGTGCTCAGCGAACCTACCCTGGGTAAATAAAGGTTAAAAAAAATATATATATATATTTATTTTTTATTTTTGGGGGGGATCATTCCATTTGGGCTGTGGGGGGGTGCTTAATGTCTGAAGAAGTCGACTGAAGGCTTCTTGTCCTCTGCGAAAGCATGCAATTGGTCCACTGAGGGATACATCTTGATATGTCTAGTGCAGGGGTCAGCAACCTTTACTATCAAAAGAGCCACTTTTCCCCCGTCCCACAAAATAAAATGCTCAGGGAGCCGCACAACCTATTTACCCTTAAAATGAAGATAACACAGTGTATAACGTTTTATATATCCCCAAGCATACCCCACATTTAGCATAAAACGCCTGACAATTGCATACCCAAAGTAATTTGCGATTTATTATACTTTATACTTATAGCACACAGTTTGTTGCATTAATGGGATTATAAAAAAAGGAGAAAAAATACTGGCTGTGTAGACCTATTTTTTAATAAAACACAGAAGAGGAGACAAAACACTGGTGTCTGTAGACCGACTTTGAAATAAAACCCTGAACTATTCAGGTATATTTGAGTCCTTCCCTTATTTGTGGAACATTTATAAAATAGAAAGTAGTCCACTTTGAAAAAAGAATACCATGTGTAGACCTACTTTAAAAATAAAACACAGAAAAGGAGAAAAAACACTGGCATCTGTAGACCTACTTTGAAATAAAACCCTGAACTATGCAGCTCTATTAGAGTCCTTCCCTTATTTGTGGAAAATCTATAAAATAAAAAGTAAATTTTTCATTGTTCGCAAATTTCGCACCACATATCAGGCATACAGGTAAGCCTTTTGTTGACTAAATATCTTAGTTGATGAAATATTTTTTTCATTTCAGTGTCACAGTATGACATCGATCTCCAAAATAAGAAGAAAAAAAAAATTGCTAGGGAGCCGCAGCTGATTGGCTAAAGAGCCGCATGCGGCCTCGAGGCCGCAGGTTGCCGACCCCTGGTCTAGTGTGTGATATCCTCTTTCTGTGCCTCTGTGCCCATTTTCTTAGGCAGTTAGCCTCGCTGGTATGCGCACCATTAGCGAATCAATCGACTATTCAACGAAGTCCGTCAATAATACTTTCTCATCCGAGTACAACGCCAATGGTTAATTCTGAGAAAATCTCTAATTAGGACCCCCCTCGAAAACGAGATGGTTCATCTCAAGGGCTTCATCCTTTCAATAAATACATTTCAATATAAATACAGTATAGGTATATCTTTGTTGACTTTCAATGCATGGTGCTCTATTTGTATTTGTTAAAAATAATAGTTGATCCAGAGCTGCGCTCCAAGTACCTTCCCCAGCCTGGTGAAGAGACAGTCGATCTCCTCTTTCTGACGGCAGTGCAGAGCCTGGATCTCACGCATGTGTCTGGTGGAACAGAAGGGGACAGTCCATCAATTATACCAATCAATGAATACACAAATCAGTGACATTATGAGTTAAGTGACATTGCTAGTCTATGAGGTGCTTCATGAATCACTCACTCACTCACTCATCACTCACTCACTCACTAGTCACCATTAGGGATGCACCGATGCAATACTGATATTGGATATCGGGCGAGACTGACTCAAATAGCTGGATCGGGTAACGGCTACACATGGTCTGATCCGTGATGACCGATCCATTACAATCACGTCATGCTTCATTAATGGCACAGCAGTGCATGATTGAGAAGAGCTTCCCTGAATAGATTCAGCTTGATGAGCTATTGGCCAAAGGTTTTATATTGCATTAAGCCTGTTGTATATAGCAATAATCATGAGCAGAATCGTTGAAGGTTTGGCGACAAGTCAGTCTCTCTCAGCTGAGCCGATACGTCTCTGACTTGAGTTGCTAACAACATTAGCTCGTTGGCTAACTATCGAACAAAGCTAAAATGTTAAAAGTCAAGGCGGCTGGGTGGCGCAGCGGACATTGCGCTCGTCACCAACGCAAGAGACACCGGTATCGAATCCGGCTGTCAGCGTTGCCTCCGGCTTGGGCCGGCCGTCATACTAACTCAATTGGCAGAGTTAGCGGTGGAAGTCGATGGGTGGTAATCTGGACGTTGTGGACAGCGACTCCTACAGGTCGGTCAGGGCGCCTGCACAGCAGAGACAGGAAAAAGGCGGGGGCAGTGTGAGCCTCCTACACGTTACTCCTCGCCAAATGAGAGTCCGCGCTGGCAGGTGAAAAGATGCGACTGGCTGCCTGCACATGTATGGGAGGGGACATGTGATGGGCTTCTATCCTCCCTACGACCGACCAGTGGGGGGCGCATGCGAGCAACGATCAAGACAGGGGAGGGGAGAAAAAGTGGAGAAAAAAAATGCCAAAGTCAAATGTCAGTCAGCCACACGCCCATAAATGTTATTCATTCATTATGTAAATAAATGAATACATGTACACCACAATACAAGTTGACATGACAGGTTTTTAAAGATTATTTAATTGATACTAGGGATGTCCGATATTATCGGCCTACCGATATTGGCATTAAAATGTAATATCGGAAATTATCGGTTAAAAATATATAATAAAAAATCATTTATATTTTTTTTACATTTATTTAACTTTTATTTAACCAGGCAAGCAAGTAAGAACAAATTCTTATTTTATTTATTGTGAAAAGTATGCATAATGTTAATTCCACGAGAAGAGATATGTAATGTTAATTTCCTGAAATTATTCCGTTTTTTTGGGGGGGAAACCCCGCATATATCGGTATCGGTTGATATCGGTATCGGAAATTAACACTTTCAGAGCCGGCCGTGTTTTCCTTTTTACCCCCTTGAATGCCCATCAACCACTTCAATGTTAACGTTAATATCGCCTAATCTATGTTTTATGGCTATGTGTCTAATCTGCCCACCGCTTATCAATGACTCATTTTCCAGTCAACATTGTCGAAGCGGATTGTTTTTTTATCGGTTCATTTCCATTTTATAGCATTTTGAAAAGCCCTCGTTTTCACAGAAAATAAAAATATTCCGTGATAAACGCCCTGTACTGGAATATTCTAGAACGTTGTAATTTTTCGGCCTATTTATGAATAGTTTTCAAATAAACGCTAGATTATCGATAGTATTATGTGTACGTATGCACGCTGGTGCCGCAAGCTGAGAATCGATTCTCTTATTTCCTGATCGCTCGCTTATATCTCTGTGAAAACAGGTCTGATTATCCTAAGACTGGTCAAATAGATTCCTTACCTGAGATCAGATGGTATCCAAAAAGATTATTCCAATTCCTGATCCAAAAATCGATCCTTTTATTGATCCAATGCTACATACTGTAAAGACATAAAATTACACGCTGTTCTGATGGTCCACAATGAATCCGATCGGCTCTGGTTACATGCGTGAGAAGTAAAATGTGGATTCCGGAGTTTTTTTTTCTCATCCATTTTCATTGAGTCCATTCCAAAAGGGTGCATTACCATCTGAGAGACGATAGGGGGCGCTTTTTTCACATCTGAGCGCCTGGCGGGGCTGGTTTCCCAACGGTAGACTCGGTTGATGAAATATGAATTCAGATCGCTAATAAAAAAATAAAGTGATATTTGTCGTCGTGGGCACTCAATGGGGGGGGGCTAATAAAACAGGATATGTCGTTTTGGGCATTCAAAGTGTTAAGAGTTGGACAATATCGGTATATCGGATATCGGTAAAAAAGCCAATATCGAACATCCCTAATTGATACCATTTAAAAAAGACAGCAGGACCTACTTTTCTCGGAGGTGGTTGACCTCCGTCTTGAAGTCATCGTCCTCAAACTCGGAGTCGTTGTCACTGCTGGCGTAAGAGGCGCTGAAGGAGTTGTTGTTCGGGAGAGAGGCCTTGTTGGGGGTGTCTGGGCTCAGTAGCCGTTCCGAAGGCCCGCTAGGCCCGTTAACAGCCTGGGCGGCAGGTGGCTGGCTCTGCCCCACCTGGGGGCTCTCCTCCTGGGCACGGCTGACAGAGAAACGGCCGACCCGCGCCTCCTCTGCGTTGGTGGTGACCTGGAGAGACGAGGAGGTTCTGAGTAGTTTGTGAGGACACGGTAGCTCTGCGGTTGGGGTTGGGTATTTTGAAACAAGGACACAGTGTCACAGTTACAGTGTGGGGCGACAGTGGCTCTCGGGAGGTAGAGCAGTCGTCTGGCAATCCGGAGGTTCCCGGTTCGATTCCCGCTCCTCCCGGGCAGCGTGTCGATGTGTCCTTGAGCAAGACACTTAACCCCTAATTGCTCCCGATGAGCAGGTCGGCACCTTGCGTGGTCGCCTCCGCCGTCGGTGTGTGAATGTGTGAGTGAATGGGTAAAAATGTGAGTAACAAATTGTAAAGCGCTTTGGATAAAAGCACTATATGAAAAAGCAGCCATTTACCATTTAATTGGTCTTACACAATGTCAAGTGCCATGCCTGCGAGCCACCACTAGGGGCAGAATGACTAACCGTGAGTGACTAAAGTGAATGATGGAGTGCTGGTCTATGAGGTGACCTTTTCAGAAGAATTGCATTGCTAACTTGCTAGGGGAACAGCTTGGGCCACAGTGTATTCCTGTCAGCTGCAACAGGAAATAAACCACGGGCCAATTTCAAATGTTTATTAGAAAAGGTCTATATGATCCAAATATATGATCCCCTTGGGGAAATTCAGCCGTCATAGCAGTATGGGGGAGGGGGAGGGGAGGTATGGGCAGGGGAATAGTAGAAAGACATAAATATAGGCAATACAATTAGACAAAGGTGCAGATGAGGTTCTGTATGCCCTATCGGTTATATTATATATTACAATAAATATAGGCAATAAAAAAGTTTAACCTGAATATATACTATGAGTAATAGTAAAAGTAAACAGTATACACAAGGTGCAGTATACACAAGGTACTCTAACTAGCATGATATAGGTCATATGTTGTAGTCCGTGCAGGTTTTGGTGACTTAAAGCATGTATGTGGGTGAGAACAGGGTGGAAAGGAATCCCAACCTGAGCACAACATAAGAGGCAAATGGCCGATGTGTGAATAATATGGTAAATTCTGTTCGTGGTCAAATGTAAAATACCTGGAAGCGGCCGATGGTGGTGGTGGGCAGCGAGGAGGCGCAGGGGGCGGTCTGGTGCTCCTCCTCCAGTCTACGCTGGGGGAGAGGAGAGGGGAGTCCATCCACTACATCTCCTCCTCCTCCTCCTAGCCCCCCTCTCAGAGGAGATGAAGAGGCCTTGTGGAGAGTGTGCTCTGGGCTGGAGAGAGTGGAGGATGAGGAGGAGGTGGAGGGAGGAGGAAGAGGAGGTGGAGGAAGAGGATTCCGTGCAGCTGGGGCGACGGACGGGAGCTTCGTCAGGAGCCAGAGACACCTTCAGGGAGGGAGATAGAGATAGAGAGAGAGAGAGAGAGAGAGAGAGAGAGAGAGAGAGAGATGAGAGAGAGAGAGAGAGAGAGAGAGAGAGAGAGAGAGAGAGAGAGAGAGAGAGAGAGAGAGAGAGAGAGAGAGAGAGAGAGAGAAAGAGAGAGAGACACACACAGGAGAGGAGGGAGAGAGACAGAGAGAGAGACAGAGATAGAGAGAAGAGAGAGACAGGCGAGGATACACACAGGAGAGGAGAGAGAGATAGAGAGACACACACAGGAGAGGAGAGAGACACAGAAAGAGACAGAGGAGAGAGACAGAGATAGAGAGAGAGAGAGAGAGACAGAAAGAGAGACACACACAGGAGAGGAGAGAGACACAGAGAGAGAGAGACAGAGGGGAGAGACAGAGAGAGATAGAGAGAGACACACACACAGGAGAGGAGAGATACACAGAGAGAGAGACA
>NC_140179.1:47257242-47282242 GCF_963971535.1 Notolepis coatsorum
AAAGAAAGAAAGAAAGAAAGAAAGAAAGAAAAGAAAGAAAGAAAGAAAGAAAGAGAGAGAGACCAACTTGAGACTAACTGCTACCTGCTGGCAACAAGCATTACGTTCAAAATCGAAATGTCAAAACTCAAAATCACTTCACCAACGTGATCAGCAGCTTACCTGGAATCGCCCCAGTGTTTTAAATCCACCAGCAGGAGGAGGAGGAGATGTGATGAGCTCTTCATCCAAAGAGAAGGGCACTGGAAGACAGACAGAGAGAAAGACAGACAGACAGTTAGACAGACAGCCTGGCCCCCCCCTACCTGACTGACCTCCTTCTCCCCTACCGCCCCACCCGTTCCCCCCGGTCCTCTTCCACTCTTTCCCTCACTGTCCCGTCATCCAAACTCCAAAGTTTCGGTGACCGGGCATTCTCCCGAGCTGCACCCCGACTCTGGAACTCCCTCCCTCAGACCATCAGAGACTCTCCCTCACTCTCCACCTTCAAATCCAGACTCAAAACCTACCTGTTCTCCCTAGCATTCAACCTTCCTACCCATAACCACCCTCCTCCAACCCACCACCATTTTCCCCTGCCCTACGTTCTCTCCTCTCCTGCCCCCCCCCCCCACCCCCCTTGGTTTTCCCTTACTCTCTTCCCGACTGTCTCCCCTACTCACTCCCGTATTTGTTATCCGTTACTCGTGGTTTTATGTTCCTGTGTATTCTTATTTGTTCTCCGTTTCCCTGTGGTTCTATGTTTCTTTGTTTTCTTTGTTTCTTTTTTGCCTATTGTCAGCGACTTTGGGTCTTTGAGAAGCGCTATACAAAATAAATGAATTATTATTATTATTGGTTATATAAATTACTGTATGTAGGTAGATAAAGACATCTCATAGCGTAGAAATGTTTTCTCAGAATTATAGAACTCCATATCTTTCAGTGGCAAGTAAGGACAGTTAAAAGTTTGATTTCAAAGGGTAATAGATAGGTAGATAGATCCACTCGGGGTGACGTTCCATTGTAAAATGTATATTAGATTGTGAAAAAAACAGCCCCCCGCTGTCTTCCTCTCAACTTCTCACATGGGCGGATAGGAGACACGCGAGCGACGTCACTTTCATTGAGCTGAAGAACGTGCCAATAGTAAGCAACCAACAACAACCATGGCGTGATGGCAGATCATTCAAAACCCAACTCGGTCGTGATTTGCACTCTGAGCTCTAAAGCCCTGTTTGGAAATACTTGGGATTTTGATCAACCTGTGGAACCTCGATACAAAGCTGTATGCAAGCCGTGTAAACCACAGCCGTGTAAACCACAGCCATGTAAACCACAGCCATGTAGATAGATAGATAGATAGATAGATAGATAGATAGATAGATAGATAGATAGATAGATAGATAGATAGATAGATAGATAGATGGATGGATGGATGGATGGATGGATGGATGGATGGATGGATGGATGGATGGATGGATGGATGATGGATGGATGGATGGATGGATAGAGTTCATACCTGGTTGTCCTCCCAGAGGTCCAGTGAGAGATGACTGTAGATTTAAACAAAGAGGAAGTTTGCATGTTACTATACAAACACACAGACAGTAATCCAACAAGGACACATAGTACAATAGATGTGAATCATTATCCCATGGATTGAACTGGTCTTACACATAGTGCTATGCCTGTGAGCCGACACTAGGGGCAGAGTGGCTGACCGTGAGTGAGTGAGTGAGTGACTGCGTGAGTGAGTGAGTGAGTGAGTGAGTGAGTGAGTGAGTGAGTGAGTGAGGTTTATGAAGTAATTACTAATAATCAAGAAATACAAGGAGCTACTGTATGTCACAGACAGAAGATCAGATGAAATAATGCCATGGGATTATGTTAGTAAAACAATGGTGGATTATGTTGTTGTGTGGGACACTGTACATTGGAATACTGACAAAGCCATACTTGGTAATTTACTGTACAACTGGGTTAGGACATTTGTAGGGGACAGTTTCGAATTGCAGTCTCCCGTAGGTGTTCTTTGAGAGTGTTTTTGAAAGTGGGTAGTGATTCACATTCCTTTACAGCTTTGGGTAGGGCGTTCCACATTGTTAATCTGGGTTTAACATGATTTGTGGAGCTCCCTCTGGTGTTGTGGTCGTGGTATTCACTGACCTTTGGGAAGTATTTTGACATGTACATGGGTACCTTAGTCGTATAGTGTATCTTGTAGACCAGGCACATCGCAAGTTGCTGTACTCTGTCGTCTACTCTAAGCCATCCTAGGTTGTCAAAGTGGGCAGGGGTGAGGTGGGTTCTGGGAGTAAGGTCAAGCAGTAGTCTGACTAGTTTGTTTTGAGATGTTTGTAATTTGGTTTTTAGTGCCTTTGAGGTGCTTTGGTACCATGTGTGTGTGTGTGTGTGTGTGTGCGTGTGTGTGTCTGTGTATGTGTGTGTGTCTATGTGTGTGTTGTACCTGTGTGTGTGTGTTAACAGGAACAGGCTCAGGGCTGAGAGCTCTCCTCAGCTGGGCATCCAAGTCTTCCAGGGGCTGCTGGGACTAGAGGGAGAGAGAGAAAGAGATAGAGAGAGAGAGAGATAGAGAGAGAGAGAGAGATAGAGAGAGAGAGTGAGAGAGAGAGTGAGAGAGAGAGAGAGAGAGAGAGAGAGAGAGAGAGAGAGAGAGAGAGAGAGAGAGAGAAAAAGAGGGGGATACAAAGAGAGAGGGGGGTAAGATTAGATGAGACTCACTCACGCACTCACTCACTCCCCCCCCGTCACTCCAGGTCTGAGTAATTCACAGATTCAAATCGACTGCAATTAAAAACATTCGGTTAAATAAAGGTTTGGTTCATTTGAACTCCGATCATAATTGGATTTTGTTAATGGAAAAGTCTGTCCCATGAGAGAGTTGCATAACTGAGCTGAGACAGAGTGACAGTAACATGACGGCTGTGGTCCTGGCTGACGCTGCTGCTCGGGGCTCCGGTGAGCGCTTTTATTCACAGCAACAACAATATCGTCTGGAAACTTAAGCTTCTATCACTGTCTGCCTTCAAGGTCCCTGACCTGTCTGTCATCCCTCTGCCTGTCGCTCTCTCTCTCTTAATCCAATCTCTCTCTCCCTCTCTCTCTTAATCCAATCTCTCTCTCTCTCTTAATCCAGTACATCAGTTCCAAGCTTGAATTCATTCAAAACTCCCTCAATCTCAGATCCAGCACCTGGGTGCGCTTTAAAATACCGCCCGTGCCGACTGAGGCAAGTAAAAGAAGCCTATTATATGTTGGCCCTTGGGCCTGGAATGACCTCCAGATACGCCTCAAATTGGCCTCTCCGATCTCCTTGTGTTGCTTCAAACAAAAAATATCGGAAAAAGGATGCAGTCCTCAAAGTTCAAGTAACAAAATTGCCACTTTTCTGGGTGCCTGTTGACACAATGGTGCCCAAGAACGGATATATCCGTGTTTCGAATCCATGCTTAAAGGACCGAAGGACGGATATATCCATGGCAAGTTGTTTTGTCTTTTATTCCATTTTAATAACCTATTCAAGGTCGCCGAGCTGCACTGCAGATGTACCCTACTCTTTGAATTCGAGAAAGTGCATTACCGGCCAGATCCTCTTAGGGGCGCTGTCGTGATAATGCAGTGTGCCCTGTGGCTGAACGGTGCATTCTTTTTTTTGACTTTCAATGGCATTTCCAGTTAGCTGGATTCTGGATGTGCAGCCTGTAGCTTGGAATACGTTTTGGATCGCGGATTTCACTATGCAATAAGGGGATTTATCATCAGCCAATGGACATATCGATCTACCAGATGGCGATCGATAACGGGGAAATGCTCGGGGGGGATCCAACCGGCTCATGGTAAGATCTTTTTCACGTAAATTACAGCCCGATCGGGCCTTGTTATGATACTCAACCAGGCAATCAGCGTATGTGGCTACTTAGACGAAAACAGGTTATTGGTAATCAATAAAAAGAAACAACGTCCCCCCCCCCTTTCATGCATACATGCTTGAGGATCGTGCCGATCATATGCAGTTTGAGTTTTAACTGTAGCTTATGTATAACGGAAATGCCATTGGATATAACGTTAGTAGCTATTAGCCCCTTATCTCGCCTTCCAGGAAATATCCTAGCCGGAATCCCGTATAACGCTTATATTCACGGCGCTATAAAATGAGAACGTATTGATGAATTTTTTTTTCTTTAAGCCATTTTGAAAGGACGGTTTATGGTCTCAATTGACAATGAGAATGGACAGATAGCAATACTATAAAGTATAGATTTAGCTCTACAAACAACCCCAAGTCTGTTTACATATGCTGGTCGTCTAGAGTGATATTAGACGCATCCCAGTGGCCGCCAATGTGTTAAGAGGTTAACATTACCTTTAACCAGAACCAGTATAATTGGACCACATTCCACTTAAACAGCACCTTTAGAGATCAATGAATCAAGGTTTGAACACTCCAAAGCACTGGAATAAAAGAGCGTCATATGCAATATGCGCTTTTAATTTTTCATAGTCAAGTACATTAAAATAACAAATACTTTTCTACCTTTACTTAAGTAAAATTGTGAAAGTAGGACTTTCACCTTTACCAGAGTATTATTTTATCTGAGTATTTCCACTTTTACTTATATAAAAGACTCAAACAGAGAACCCCCTACCTGACTGATCTCCTTCTTCCCTACCGCCCCACCCGTTCCCTCCGGTCCTCCTCCACTGCCTCCCTCACTGTCCCGTCATCCAAACTCAAAAACGTTGGAGATCGGGCTCTTGCACAGCACCCCGACTCTTGCACTCCCTCCCTCAGTCCATCAGAGACTCCCCTCAAAGCTCGCCTCAAAACCCACCTGTTCTCCCTTGCCTGCAACCCCCCCCACCCATAACCCCCCCCCCCCTCCAACCTGATTGATGTCTGTCTCCAGTCCTTTTGTGCTATCATGCTGTCTTCCCTGTTCCCCCCATGGTCTCATGTTCCTTTTGTTTTTGTTTCTTTGTTGTTTCTTTGCTTTTGTTTCTTTGCTTTTGTTTTTGTTTTTACTTTTGCTCCTGACTATTGTCAGCGACTTTGGGTTATTGAGAAGCGCTATATAAATTAAATGAATTATTATTATTATTATTAGAGGCAAACAGACAAAGCTGCTCGAAATGTTTTTAATTAATTAAAGTACTACCAATATAGCAACTACTTCTACTACTATTACTAGTAGACTCACCGGTACTCTGGATAGAGGAGCTTTGACAGGAGTGGTCTGGCCATAGCCTGGGACTGCTGGGCCTGGGAATAGATAGATAAACAGCCAGATATATAGATAGATAGATATATAGATAGATAGATAGATAGATAGATAGATAGATAGATAGATAGATAGATAGATAGATAGATAGATAGATAGATAGAGATAGACAGACAGACAGACAGACAGACAGACAGACAGACAGACAGACAGACAGACAGACAGACAGACAGACAGATAGATAGATAGATAGATAGATAGATAGATAGATAGATAGATAGATAGATAGATAGATAGATAGATAGACAGACAGATAGATAGATGCTTGTCTGAATCCTTACCCGTCTGTACTGGTGTGGAGCTGGGGGTCCCAGGGCCCTGTGTAGGAGGACCAGACCCTATGGCTCCCAGTGGTAGACTAGTAGGGGGCAGGGCGGGGTTGGGGGTAGTGACCGGAGCCATGGAGGTAGTCAACGTGCCCCCAGGGGACGAAGTGCCCGTCGCGGACACGGGGTCGGCGAGGTCCGAGAAGAGGGACCGCAGCTTCTTGTCCAGCGCCTGGATGTCGTCCGGTTTACCCTGCGACTCCGCTGAGCCCTCGCACCTGGTGATGAGGTACATGGCTGCATTTATATATAGCGCTTTTATCCAAAGTGCTTTACAATTTGTTCCTCACATTTGACCCGTTCACTCACACATTCACACACCGACGGCAGCCATACAAGGTGCCGACCTGCTCATCAGGAGCAATGAGGGGTTGCGCTCAAGGACACTTCGACACGCTGCCCGTGGGAGGAGCGGCAATCGAAGTGTGGGAACCTCTGGATTACCAGACGACTGCTCTACCTCCCGAGCCACTGTCGCCCCTTTTAGGTAATGTTATTATTAGGGCTGTCAGTTTATCGCGTTAATTAGATTAATTAATTACACAGCAAATTATCGCGTTATGAAAATTAACTCAAAATTAATTACAAAAAAAACGTTTTTTTTTTTTTTTTTTTTTTTTATATAATATTTTTTTTGTATCTCATTCATTCCATAAGAATGTAGAATACACATTTACAGATGTTTTTTAATATGGTCCATTTGCATGTTCTTGGTATCTGATTCTAGGGACATCTATGAATCTCAGGGAATGTATTCCCAGTGTCAGAAATACTGTGGGCTAGATCCACAAAGAATGAATTGCACAGTGCAAGTTGCACCCTTACTTACAATTCATTATGAATTGAAAATGGGGGACCCTGATGTAAACAAGACGAAAGTCTTTCTCTGGTCTGCATCCCCTTAACAATTGTGTGTATTGAGCCGTACTGTATTGTACCCATTCTGCAATCTGTTAATAACATTTTCATTCAATCACTCAATCTGCGCTGTGATTGATTGAATGAAAATTTTATTTTGAGTAAATTGTAATGAACCAAATGAGAATATCAATATTTTTTTGTTATCTTTGACTGTGAATAACACCATGCTCAAATTGACCAGACCTGAAAAATCTAAGCAAATTAATAGATGGAAGATGATCAAACAGAAGGTTTTGTAGATACAGTACTGAATTCTGCCATCCGGACACATGCAATTTGAAATATGATTATAGAATATAGAATATCAGGCATAAAATGGTTATGCGATTAAAATGCGATTAATTAGATTAATTAATTACAAATCCTGTAATTAATTAGATTAATTTTTTTAATCGCCTGACAGCACTAGTTATTATTATTATTCTGGAATTCGTTTGTGCATCTCGGAATTTTGACATTAATTACTTTCCACACAGTTGTTCCACAGCAAACTAACAAACTAACCGGTGCTACCTATATTAATATTTTCTCTTAACATATTGAATAAATAATAATATTATTGTGTGTGTCCCCCCCATATTTTTTTTACTCTTTAATAAATAAGCCTGGGACTGCATAGAGGCAGCTCTGTGTAGGAGTGTGTTTCAGGCTGTGTTACGTACAGGTGTAGAGGCAGCTCTGTGTAGGAGTGTGTTTCAGGCTGTGTGACGTACAGGTGTAGAGGCAGCTCTGTGTAGGAGTGTGTTTCAGGCTGTGTTACGTACAGGTGTAGAGGCAGCTCTGTGTAGGAGTGTGTTTCAGGCTGTGTGACGTACAGGCGTAGAGGCAGCTCTGTGTAGGAGTGTGTTTCAGGCTGTGTGACATACAGGCGTAGAGGCAGCTCTGTGTAGGAGTGTGTTTCAGGCTGTGTGACGTACAGGTGTAGAGGCAGCTCTGTGTAGGAGTGTGTTTCAGGCTGTGTGACGTACAGGTGTAGAGGCAGCTCTGTGTAGGAGTGTGTTTCAGGCTGTGTGACGTACAGGCAGCTCTGTGTAGGAGTGTGTTTCAGGCTGTGTGACGTACAGGTGTAGAGACAGCTCTGTGTAGGAGTGTGTTTCAGGCTGTGTGACGTACAGGTGTAGAGGCAGCTCTGTGTAGGAGTGTGTTTCAGGCTGTGTGACGTACAGGCGTAGAGGCAGCTCTGTGTAGGAGTGTGTTTCAGGCTGTGTGACGTACAGGCATAGAGGCAGCTCTGTGTAGGAGTGTGTTTCAGGCTGTGTGACGTACAGGCGTAGAGGCAGCTCTGTGTAGGAGTGTGATTCAGGCTGTGTGACGTACAGGCGTAGAGGCAGCTCTGTGTAGGAGTGTGATTCAGGCTGTGTGACGTACAGGTGTAGAGGCAGCTCTGTGTAGGAGTGTGTTTCAGGCTGTGTGACGTACAGGTGTAGAGGCAGCTCTGTGTAGGAGTGTGATTCAGGCTGTGTGACGTACAGGTGTAGAGGCAGCTCTGTGTAGGAGTGTGTTTCAGGCTGTGTAACGTACAGGCGTAGAGACAGCTCTGTGTAGGAGTGTGTTTCAGGCTGTGTGACGTACAGGTGTAGAGGCAGCTCTGTGTAGGAGTGTGGTGTCCTCTCCTATTCATTATATTCGGGAAACAAAATGGCACCGGTAGAAACCGCCAGTTCCCCTCTGACTTACCTTGCATCACATTCCCCGCACTGAGCCTGGGTCTGTCCGGGCTGGACACAGGTGTGGGGTTGGGAGTGGTCCACTGTCGCCGTCACTGGCTGAAGCCCAACGGAGGAGGAGGAGGAGGGGGGCGAGGTTGAAGGTGAAGAGGAAAGAGGCGGCTGGGAGGAGGTGGGGGGAGCAAACTGGGGGCTCGGGATGGCTGTAGTGGGGATAACAGAGGAGGAGGAGGAGGAGAGAGACGGAGGGGAGGTGGAGGGAGGGGAGGCGGAGGAGGGAGGGACGAAGGGGTGTTCGGAGACACCTTCGCTCACACCGAGGGGACCGGACGAGGAAGTGGGAGGAGAGGAGATCGGGGGGCCAGTCGGTGTGGGCGGGAGTGATGCGGGGGCAGGGAGTGAGGCGGGGGCAGGGAGAACACTAGATGAGCTCGCTGGTGGAGAGATGGTAGATATAGGAGCAGCGGGGACCGTAGGAACCATCGCCTGGGTAACCGCCTGGGGCAGAAGCCCTTGGGCCTGAGTAGGAGCCTGGGCCTGGATTTGAATAATTTGCTCTTGGGTCTGCACTTGTTGCGCCTGCGGTGGGTGAGATACAACAGGAGCCCCCTGCTGCGCGGGTCCCAGGGATGGAGCAGGGACTGTGGGAGGAGGAGAAGAGGACCCAGGAGGAGTGAGAGAGGCAGGGGGAGGGAGAGGGGCGAAGGAGGAGGAGGGAGGGGGGAGAACAGAGGTATCCGAGGTCTGTTCCTGTGTCAGAGGGAGAGGTGGAAAGACTAGCCCACTAGCAGGACTCTCTCTGGTTGGGCTGGGTGCTCCGGGGCCAGCGGGGAGGGACGCAGCGGGCGGCAGCAGGAGAGGCAGGGTGGTGGAGTGGATGGAGGCCGGGGCGGTGCTGGGTCCAGGCTCGTACTGGTTCTGCTGGAGCCCAGCGAAGGCTTGCTTCAGGCTGGTGGCCCCGGCAGACTGGGACAAACTCAAACCCTGGACTGGAGTTTGAGACGGAGCTGGAGCTGCTGCAGGACCTGGGGGTCAATAATAAGAGTGTTGTTGTCAATATGGAAAAACCACGATTGACTGACATGTGATCTTTGGATTGTTGGGCTTTTATCACGAGGGCAACGTGTGTGAATGTCTTCCCTGCAGAGTAGTTTCATATGTGAATTCAATCAATGAATCAATGTTATGGGGGGAAATGTAACACATTTACAGCAAATATCTGCTGTGAGTTGACGGCGTTGAGCATGGGAACAATGTCTCCATGGTATGACTTGGTCAAACTCATCTTATCAAGGGCTCTTGGTTGGAATCGTATACAAGGTTTTGCGGTAATGCTTATAAATAGTTAATAGATCATTCACAAACTGTTAATTAATGAGTTATTAATGACTTGTTGAATGTTTGTTAATCGTTGGTTAATTATTCATTATAATCTATATGAGTCAATAGATTATGAACAAGCTATTAGGACACAACTTACTAATGACTTATTATGTATTTGTTAATAGCTGATTAACCATTTTCAGTACTAGTAAACCCCCTCTGCTGCCAACTCCACCTACTATTCTAACATCATCAGTACTGGAAAAGGCATCACCAGAGCCCTCTTCTATAGTCAGCCACCTACTACACTACAGCCCCCCAGCACCAGAGCCCTCTTCTATAGTCAGCCACCTACTACACTACAGCCCCCCAGCACCAGAGCCCTCTTCTATAGTCAGCCACCTACTACACTACAGCCACCCAGCACCAGAGCCCTCTTCTATAGTCAGCCACCTACTACACTACAGCCCCCCAGCACCAGAGCCCTCTTCTATAGTCAGCCACCTACTACACTACAGCCCCCCAGCACCAGAGCCCTCTTCTATAGTCAGCCACCTACTACACTACAGCCCCCCAGCACCAGAGCCCTCTTCTATAGTCAGCCACATACTACACTACAGCCCCCCAGCACCAGAGCCCTCTTCTATAGTCAGCCACATACTACACTACAGCCCCCCAGCACCAGAGCCCTCTTCTATAGTCAGCCACCTACTACACTACAGCCCCCCAGCACCAGAGCCCTCTTCTATAGTCAGCCACATACTACACTACAGCCCCCCAGCACCAGAGCCCTCTTCTCTAGTCAGCCACCTACTACACTACAGCCCCCCAGCACCAGAGCCCTCTTCTATAGTCAGCCACATACTACACTACAGCCACCCAGCACCAGAGCCCTCTTCTATAGTCAGCCACATACTACACTACAGCCCCCCAGCACCAGAGCCCTCTTCTCTAGTCAGCCACCTACTACACTACAGCCCCCCAGCACCAGAGCCCTCTTCTATAGTCAGCCACCTACTACACTACAGCCCCCCAGCACCAGAGCCCTCTTCTATAGTCAGCCACATACTACACTACAGCCCCCCAGCACCAGAGCCCTCTTCTATAGTCAGCCACCTACTACACTACAGCCACCCAGCACCAGAGCCCTTCTCTTTTTGATCCACTTTTTCTCCTGTTTTTCTCTGATTTTCTCCCATCCCAATTTGAGTCGTCCCCTTCCTGGTCGTTGCTCGCATGTGCCCCCCACTGGTCGGTCTAGGGAGGCCTGAAGTCTATCAGATGCTTCCTCCGTCACATAGGAGACAGCCAGCAACCTCTTTTCACCTGCCAGCGCGGACTCTCATTGGTGAAGTGTAACGCGTGGGAGGATCACACTACCTTCATCATATCCCTTCTTTGCTGTGCAGGCGCCCTGACCGACCTGTAGGAGTCGCTGTTTACAACGACCAGATTACCACCCCGCCGGCTTCCCTTCCGCTGACTCTGCCAATTGAGCCAGTATGACGGCCCGGCCCAAGCCGGAGGCAACGATTACAGCCGGATTCGATACCGGTGTCTCTTGCATTGGTGACGAGCGCTTAGACCGCTGCGCCACCCAGCCGCCCCTCCAGAGCCCTCTTCTCTAGTCAGCCACCTACTACAGCCACCCAGCACCAGAGCCCTCTTCTCTAGTCAGCCACCTACTACAGCCCCCCAGCACCAGAGCCCTCTTCTATAGTCAGCCACCTACTACAGCCCCCCAGCACCAGAGCCCTCTTCTATAGTCAGCCACCTACTACAGCCACCCAGCACCAGAGCCCTCTTCTCTAGTCAGCCACCTACTACAGCCCCCCAGCACCAGAGCCCTCTTCTATAGTCAGCCACCTACTACAGCCCCCCCAGCACCAGAGCCCTCTTCTCTAGTCAAGCCACCTACTACAGCCACCCAGCACCAGAGCCCTCTTCTCTAGTCAGCCACCCACTACAGCCACCCAGCACCAGAGCCCTCTTCTCTAGTCAGCCACCTACTACAGCCACCCAGCACCAGAGCCCTCTTCTCTAGTCAGCCACCTACTACAGCCACCCAGCACCAGAGCCCTCTTCTCTAGTCAGCCACCTACTACAGCCACCCAGCACCAGAGCCCTCTTCTCTAGTCAGCCACCTACTACAGCCACCCAGCACCAGAGCCCTCTTCTCTAGTCAGCCACCTACTACAGCCACCCAGCACCAGAGCCCTCTTCTCTAGTCAGCCACCCAGCACCCTCCCTGCATTTTTCTGCCACTAAATCGACACCATCCATGGCCTCATCTGGCCTTCCACCAGGGGACCTACAGTATCTAAACACAAATTAATACATGTTCAAGAAGTGAGTAACTTAATGATTATTTAACCTCTTGAGCCTGATCGGCCCGATCACTCAAGTGAAAGCCAAAATTGATCACAAATAGATCAATACAGTCCGTATTAAATTATGTTGCGTTTCTTTTTCAAATGTAGCCAAGAGTAAAGACCCTAACCCTATAAAAATGTAATTTAATAAAAATGTCATGATTTGATACTAGCAAAGAAAACACATAGCGACACTGAACTGGTGGCGGCACTTGCATAACAATTAAAAATTCTTGCATGTTCCACACAAGCTGTGACCAGACCGCACCGTGTTCCACACAAGCTGTGACCAGACGCACCAAGTTCCACACAAGCTCTGACCAGACGCACCATGTTCCACACAAGCTGTGACCAGACGCACCATGTTCCACACAAGCTGTGACCAGACGCACCATGTTCCACACAAGCTGTGACCAGACGCACCATGTTCCACACAAGCTCTGACCAGACGCACCATGTTCCACACAAGCTCTGACCAGACGCACCATGTTCCACACAAGCTCTGACCAGACGCACCATGTTCCACACAAGCTGTGACCAGACGCACCATGTTCCACACAAGCTCTGACCAGACGCACCATGTTCCACACAAGCTGTGACCAGACGCACCATGTTCCACACAAGCTCTGACCAGACGCACCATGTTCCACACAAGCTCTGACCAGACGCACCATGTTCCACACAAGCTGTGACCAGACGCACCATGTTCCACACAAGCTCTGACCAGACGCACCATGTTCCACACAAGCTGTGACCAGACGCACCATGTTCCACACAAGCTGTGACCAGACGCACCGTGTTCCACACAAGCTGTGACCAGACGCACCATGTTCCACACAAGCTCTGACCAGACGCACCGTGTTCCACACAAGCTGTGACCAGACGCACCAAGCTCCCGGTAGCCCCGCGAAAAAACAACCACTTGAATACAAAAACATTTCATATATTTAACCCTTTCACTGCCACATGACAACCCTTTCACTGTGACAATACAGAAGGTTAGCCCTTTCACACAACCGACGGCGATGCTCCATCATTAGCATCATTAGCTCCGCGGATGCGGAGCTAATGATGGAGCATCGCCGTCGGTTGTGTGATAGTAAAGGGTTAACCTCAGGGACGCGGGAAGTCCGCGGGAAGTGGGGGTGCTGAGATATTGATCGTTTTTGATAAAAAAAGAATTTTTTTTATATAATTTTTTTTTTTTATAAAATATATATATTATATAATTATACTTGTAGTTGTATTGTCTGCAAGACATCGCCACCACGCAACAAGTCAAAATGCTCGCTATCTGCAAACAGCTCCACTGTCTGTGTGTATACTCTGCTTTGGTAAAATCACATTCAGCGTGGGTGGGGCCTGAGAGTGCTGAGGCTGACGTTTTGCAGATAGATACTATTGAGTCAGAGCGTTCAACAGGGTCTGAAACGTGTTATGAGGGGGTGTTGAGATAAGTGATATAATAATAACGTCATAGGTTTAACACTCTGGTAAACCAACACTCTCGTTCACTAGAGACCGCGCTCTCACGTAATCGTTTTGATGCACACATCACAGCCCAGCTTACCCCACCTGTTGCGCCCTCCCTCTGCAATTCGTTCCCCGCATACATGATCGCCGACATGCAAAAGGTCTTCGACCACCCTCCCGGGGGCTCGGATAGTTCTGCTGGCTTGTTCACGCCAGGGAAACCGCAGATATATTCCTTTACTGCGAATTCAGCGTCACAAAACTATTCCAGACTGCGTCTATTTTTTTTACCAACGGATTTCCAGTTCCGCGTTGACGCTTCCAGGCCGCGTCTATTCGAATCCCAACCGGTTCATGCGTCGGCTACACGCTGTTAATAACACTGCATTATCGAGACAGCGCCCCTATGACGATCTGGCAATGAATTCCAAGAGTAGGGTAAATCTGCAGTGCCGCTCCGCGCTGTGACATTGAGTAGCCGCGGTTACATTATGGAATAAAAGCCAAAACAACCTTGCAGTTGCAGTTACACTCCCCGCCAGCAGGGGGTGCTGCAGCCCCCGCCGCACCCCCAGTTGCTGTGTCCCTGGTTAACCTTCTGTCGTGTGGCAGTGAAAGGGTTAATATTATCAGCCGGGCTGCCCCCCCCCCCCCCCCCCCCCCCCCCAAAAAAGTTGTAATACATGTGCAAATTAAATCTTTTATGGCTTAATTTGAGAATGATCTAATATTGTTTAATACCCCGCAGATACTAGAGCTGTGGATCTTCACTGGCCTCACGATTCGATTACGATTCAGCTGTCCACGAGCGCAATCTCCGCTACGCCACCCAGCCACCTCTGTTACCGTTGGGTCTAGAAAAGTATACAGTTTGTCTACCAGTGTAATACTCTGTAAATCACCTTTTTGATTAGAGGCTTATCTCGGCGTCGCTGCCACAACAACGACGCCCCGTCACGAGACTCGCAACATCCTCTGTGTTCAAGCCTCAAGTGAAGCCAAAATAGCACATCAGTTAAGAATAATAGATTCCAAACGACGCCAACATAACAAACCTTTATAATATTAAACACGTGTAGCTTAACTAAACATGTTTAAAGTTAGCTATGCCAAACCACTTTTGCAAGAAGTTAACATTTTGCATTTACCGTTCATATCCAGCAGATGGCGCCAGATATCTATGTAATCCGCTTGACCACAGAGACATACATTAACAAGAGCCAGTTGGCTAGAGCAGAATGAATGAATGAATGAAAACTTTATTTAACAGATTGCAGAATGGGTACAATACAGTACAGCTCAATACACTACTAGTGTTGCATGATACAGATACTAGAAAGTTATCTCGATACCGAGCTGTTAAAAACCGGTTCAATACTCTTTTTATTAGTATCAGTATTAGTATCAATACTTTTAGAATAGCCTGATGCTGTATTTTCTATGAGTTGAGTGGATGCATAACCAGAGCACAAGCTTTAATAATACAAGAATAATAATAATAATATATTTGATTTGTAGGGTGCTTTATAGTTGTGGAGCAAATCCCAAAGCGCTACATTGTAAAAGAACATAAAAGCTAGCAAGAGAGTAAAAAAAATTAAATCGATTATGTTCTGTCACTGCATCGATGCAGAATCGCCCACGTCTGCATCGCGATGCATCTTAGAATGTTTGTATTGAAATGTCCACAGCCCTAGCAGATACCATGTTTTTGTATTGAAATGGTTAAACCCCTGGTCGGTTCATCTCCTCAGCTCACCTGGGTCAGCAGCAGATGCAGAGAGAGGGGAGGGAGGTGTAGGAACACACTGCCCCTTCAGCCGGGCCTCTGGTACTGGGCTCACAATGAACCTACGACCTGCTGAATGCACCACCTGGGCCGTAGCACTGGGAGGGCGGTCTGGGAGGGAGGGAGGGAGGGAGAGAGAGATGAAGAGAGAGATAAAAAAGATAGATATAGATAGAGACAGACAAAGATATAGATGGAGAGAGAGGTGAGAGAGATATAGATAGAGACAGACAAAGATATAGATGGAGAGAGAGGTGAGAGAGATATTGATAGAGACAGACAAAGATATAGATGGAGAGATGAGAGAGATGGAGAAAGAGAGAGCGATGGAGAGAGCAATGGAAATAGAGGGAGAGACACAGAGATAGAGAAAGAGAGAGCGATGGGGAGAGAGAGGAAATGGGGGTTAATTAATGTATGGTAATAAAGCGGTTCAGGTTCGGAATGAGTTTTGGTCCAACATTTCAAAATATTACACAAATAATACAATAATATGAAAAATAACTATACAAAAAACACCCAAAGGCTTTCATTTTTAAGGCAGAGTTGACAAGGTATGTAACAGTTGTACCTGGCATAGGTGTGGCATGAACTGGAATCTGCTGCTCGATAACACCTGTGAACACCTGTGGGCCAATCAGAGAAGAGAAGCAGTGAATGCATGAATTATGTAACAAATTAATGAGAGTAATAATGGACAGATGAATAGGTCATTAAAACGAAAGATATGGTTTTGTTTGGGGCTTGTGATATAATGCACATGTAAGAATAAAAAGTACAGACACAGATAAATAGATATACAGACATACTTACTTTACAGATGGATAGATAGATATAGATATATAGATATATGGATGTATAGATAGATAGATATATAGATACTGTACACTGTAGATAGATAGATGAGTGTGTTTACCTGAATGCTCTCTCCCTCCAGACCCTTCTCGTCAGCATTCGCTATCACCTCTCTGATCTGTTCAATGAAGGACTCTCTCTCACTCTCCAGGATAAAGTCACTCTGGACCTGGGGGTAGGCACAAGCATGCATGCACGCACGCACCCACACGCACATGCGCACACACACACACACACACACACACACACACACACACACACACACACACACACACGCACACACACGCACACGCACACGCAAGGTTATCACTGTACTATTATCAGAGGATTATAAAATCACTCAATATTCAAATCTATGAACAATGATCCCTGTAATTCTATACTTCAGCAAGCAGACACACACAAAAATACAGGCTGCAATCCATTTCAAACCAATGTGATTTTTACAGCATACTGTATGTATTGCAAAAAATGCTAATGATTAAAGTCTGCATATAAAGATGCCGATAACAACAGTTGTATGAAATGTAGCAAACATGTTGCATGTTCCACGTTTTTTTATACTTATGATGCAAAAATACAGTCCATATATATTAAAGGTATAAAGGTTACTCTGACAATAACATTGACTTTTAGCAAAAATGGAGCACGGTCCACAATGTGTCTTTGTGTGTGGTTTTGAGAGGGTTGTGTCCCATAGCAGGTATTTTAAATTCTTAGGTGACAGGAGTGGGTTAGGTTAGTGTTAAGGTAAGATGTTTATCCTTTGTAGGTGGACATTATGATGAGTTCATAGCTCGGTCAGAAAGTCCAGGATATGGGATCTAGACAAAACCATTTGAGAGCATACCATGATCTGAGCAATCTCCTCAGGGTTGTCTCCATCCAGGTCAAACCTGAAGGTCACCATCTTCCTGTTGTGAGTCTCCAACTGACACTCCGCTACCCTGTCCCCTAGGTTAGAGATCTACACAGAGTGAGAGAAAGAGAGAGAGAGAGAAACAGAGAGAGAGAGAGAGAGAGAGAGAGAGAGAGAGAGAGAGAGAGAGAGAGAGAGACAGACAGGGATACACAGAGAGAGAGATAGAGAGAGACAGAGAAAGAGATAGGGATGGAGATGGAGAGAGATAGAGATAAATGGAGAGAGACAGACAGAGAGAGAGAAACAGAGAGACAGACAGAGATAGAGATAGAGAGACAGGGAGAGAGACAGACAGAGAGAGAGACGGGCAGAGAGAGAGACAGATGAATAAATAAGAGAGCGTGAGACAGAGAGACATTTAAAAACGTAATAATTTGGTAGAACACAAGGTTGTACAATCCTGAATGACGCTGAGCCATAAAGCAATCTACAGCGTGTGTGTGTGTTAGTGTTGTCAAAAATATCAAAAAATCGATACATATCGATTCTGAATATTTAAAATGGTTTCAATACTAATTTCCAGAAATATCGATATTTAATTATTCATTAAAAAGGAAATTGTATAAGGAAGTTGCATTGTTAATTTCAATACCTGTAATAGTACAGTAGTCCACACACACATGTGCATTCAGTTAAGTCGGAATATGACTGTCATACAAACAGTTCAGTTTGTCAGGTACATGCAACACAGATTACAGTGTTGACATCTGTCTGCTTGAGAAAATACCATGTTCTGCAATCAAAATGATTGAAGTGAGATGAACAGATATTTTTAAATGTGTGATCTAAAGATAAACAAAGGGTTTTAAAAGTGTTATATTTATCTTCTCTTATAGTACCAGAGAGAAGCTGAGGAGAATCAACCAGCAACAAAAGCAAACATTTTACATTTTAAGATTGAACCTTTTCCCCTGTGGTATCGAAAATGGTATAGAATATCGATACTTTTCAAGGTATCGTATCGAAGTTCGAAATTCCAGTATCGTGACAACACTAGTGTGTGTGTGTGTGTGTGTATGTGTGTGTGTGTGTGTGTGTGTGTGTGTGTGTGTGTGTGTGTGTGTGTGTGTGTGTGTGTGTGTGTGCAGTCTTACACTGAGCACAGTGAGCTTGGCCTTGGTGGTCTTCTCGTGGCGAGAGCGGCTCCGTACAGAGCGACGCTGGTGTCTCTTGATGGAACGTCCTTCATGACGACCTCCTCCTTCGTTACCGTCACTAAGACCCGACGTCTCGGAGTGGCTGAGAGAGAGAGGGGGGAGGGGAGAGAGAGATAAGGGGGA
This sequence comes from Notolepis coatsorum, assembly GCF_963971535.1. NCBI lineage: Eukaryota > Metazoa > Chordata > Actinopteri > Aulopiformes > Paralepididae > Notolepis > Notolepis coatsorum. The sequence continues at coordinate 47,275,453 of NC_140179.1, forward strand.
GAGAGTGAGAGAGATAATAGAGAAAGAGAGGGAGAGAAAGAAAGGGGGGGGGAGAACGAGATGGAGAGAGAGGGGGGGGGGGGAGAGGGAGACGGGGAGAGAGGCAAAGAGACAGAGGCAAAGAGACATAACACATTGTTGTTACACATTTATAGTCGATGAGGAGAGAGAAAAAAATGCCAAGAGAGAAATAGCAAGTGACAGAATTATAGGAAAAAACTAAAATAAAGAAAAGTAAAGAAAAAGACGAGTGAAAGAACGAACGAACAAACGAACGAACGAAAGAAAAAAAGAAAGAACAAATACATGTATGTTTAGGTGTACAGTATTTGTTGTCTTACCTCTCCATGGAGGAGGGGACTTGGGGCTGGAGTTGAGACTGGGACAATTCTGAAGGCTGGGAGACAGGCTGAAACACACGCACGCACACACACACACACACGCACACACATCATTATACAGTGCCGGGTACAATACTGAGTCATGCTGAGAAAAAAAAAAAGTGAAGAGAGGACATAGATTCAGAATATACGTAATGTATATAACATGAAGAGGTGACATCAGGACATAGAATATACGTAATGTAAATAACATGAAGAGGTGACATTAGGATATAGAATATACAGGCGGCTGGGTGGCGCAGCCGACATTGCACTCGTCACCAACGCAAGAGACACCGGGTTCGACTCCGGCTGTCGCCGCTGCCTCCGTCTTGGGCCGGCCGTCATACTAACTCAATTGGCAGAGTTAGCGGGTGGAAGTCGATGGGTGGTAATCTGGACGTTGTGGACAGCGACTCCTACAGGTCGGTTGGGGGACGCCTGCACAGCAGAGACAGGAAATGGCGGGGGTAGTAGTGTGAGCCTCCCACACGTTACACCTCGCCAATGAGAGTCCGCGCTGGCAGGTGAAAAGATGTGACAGGCTGCCTCCTCGTGTACCGGAGGGGACACGTGATGCAAGGCTTCTATCCTCCCTACGACCGGCCTGTGGGGGGCATATGCGAGCAACGTTCAAGACAGGGGAGGGAAGAATTGGCACAGCGGAATTGGGATGGGAGAAATATAGAAAAAGAGGAGAAAAAGTGGATACAAAAAAAAAAAGGATATAGAATATACGTAATGTAAATAACATAAAGAGGTGACATCAGGATATAGAAGATACGTAATGTAAATAACATGAAGAGGTGACATTAGGATATAGAAGATACATAATGTAAATAACATCAAGAGGTGTCATCAGGTGATAGATTTACCAAAACTGAATAATACGCCTTTTTTGATGAGTCCTTTGTACAGGTGCCGCTTTTCCACTGCATGGTACCTACTAGACTACTAGACTCGACTCGACTCGCTTTTGGTACCCTGGTACTTCGTTTTGTTTTCCACTACAGGTAGTACGTATCTTTTTGTGAGACTAAACTCTTTGTTCTTGGTGGTAAATTGTGTTACTGTTGGTTTTGTTTCATCAATAAATGAGGCAGAATACACTGTGAATGTATCTTTTTTTGTGTATTGCACTTTGTTCTCACTGCAAACAAATAATGAATGCTAATGTTTAGTAGTCGCGAGACTATTTAAATGTGGCGGGTTTGTGTTTTGTGCAGGACGTCCTCCATGTAGCGCAATGATAACGTAGTGACGTTTTCTCTCTTCTGACCAGTGGTCTGGACATCACTTTTTGGTATAGCTTCTACCCGCTTGGAACCTCGACAGCGCAGGTACTAAAGCAAATTTTGGCAATGGAACACAGAAAAGGCAGAGTAGAGTAGAGTCGAGTCGAGTAGGTACCATGCAGGGGGGAAAACGCTGTTACCATCCTGGCCTGTCTCCACAACTGTGTCAGAAGTGAATCATGCATGTTCTGGTCATGTGGGTGCTAATGGAGAGGTCTGTGGTTCAGAACCCACTCATGGCAGGGTCCACTGCCACAACATAATAGAGGCTTTGCACAGAATGTTTATGTTGTCCCCTTTCTTCCAACATGGCTGCCTGTGCCCATTGCTAACCACTTTTTGAAAGAGAATGCCTACTTTCTGTGCAGTAGTAGAGCAGGTAAAACAATGGAAAAACATGATATCACTGTTCCACTGCAACGTGTTTACAAGATCTAGTAATAAGACACCAATTTATTAGATTTTTGTTCATATATTTCTCATATATCAACACATTAGCAACTGTTGTTTTGCACATAGCAACCATTGTTTCTCCCAACATGGAGGACAGATGGGCATTCTAAACATTCCGTAAAAGGCCTCTATTTACCTACTAACAGTAATCCTTTTAACAGAAAACTGGAAAATTACGACGTAATAGATAAATCCACAGGCAGAAAAATCGAACTATCAAAGTATCAAACAGAAACCAAACACATTACCAGTAGGGGGGGGGGGGGGGGTCGATACAGCATAGTATCACAATACTTTTTGCATGGCAATAACAATCCTATTGTGGTGGACACCAAGATCTATATTTTTTGGTACAATCAAAACGATTGGAATGAGGTGAACAGAGTGAACACTTTAAACATGTATATTTCTATTGCAGATGTTGACAAAGTTTTCCATTGGGGACAACATTTGCGGTTGAAAAAAGGTAATAAAATGCAATATATTGAAGAAAATACCATCATATCGTAATAATATCATATCGTGGGGCGACAAACCAAACAAATCCAACTACCAAGGTATCAAACATGTTACTAGACTAGACTACCAAGGTATCAAACATGTTACTAGACTAGACTACCAAGGTATCAAACATGTTACTAGACTAGACTACCAAGGTATCAAACATGTTACTAGACTAGACTAGACTACCAAGGTATCAAACATGTTTTGGGTTCATATACTCCACATTAACTAGCATCTTTGCCACTAAGTTCAACAACTAGAAATAGGACCATAAGAATGAAAGTAGGGGGGCACTTAACAGTTCTACAGCATGCTCTGTACTCATGCAAGGAAAGTGGGGACATGGCGTGGGTTGATTGATGGATTTGACTGTCCATCACCTGTACCTGGGGCGTGGCTTCTGTGGGAGGGTCAGAGGGGGCGGCGGCTACACTGATGATTGGCACCACAGTGGCAAACGGCTGAGGCACAGGGGGAGGAGAGGAAACAGGAGTAGGTCCCGCCCCAGCAGGAGGAGGAGGAGGAGGAGGAGGAAGAGGAGAGGGAGGGGAGGCCACGCCCCCTGTCTGCATGGTAACAGGGAGGGAGGGTGACGGAAGAGAGGGATGCATCACCATGGACACGCCAGTGGTGGGCAGTGCAACACTGGGCTGAGAGGAGGAGGAGGAGGAGGAAGAGGAAGCGGGGGAAGAAGATACAAAAGAACAGAGAATAAAGAGGAGAATAAAGAGGAAGAACAGAAAGACAGGAGAAAAAACAGGAGGACAACAAAGGAGGGGAGAAGTGGGGAGAAGGGGGGGAAGTGGGGAGAATGGGGGAAGTGGGGAGGGAGGAATGAGAGCAAGAGACAGGAGTGAGGAGGAGGAAGAGGAAGAGGAGGAGGAGGAGGAGGAGGAGCAATACAAGAAACAACAGGAGGAGGCAGATGAAGAGCAGAAATGGGGTGGGAAGGGAGGAAGAAAGAGAGAGAAGTACAAGGAAGAGGGGAAAGGGGAAAGAGGAAGGTGGAGAAGCAGGAAGTTGTGACTTTGCAATCAGCTGAAATAAGAACCACAGAAAGCCTGGGGTATTTCTACGTACAGCTACAGACTCACACGGGGTTAACAAACCACAGACATCAAAACCAGAAACGAGAAAAGACTCAAACCAAACACAAATCCACCACATGTGAGGGGAGTATTGAAATAGGGGGGGGGGGCACAAAGTCATGTAAGAGGGTAAAGACCATGCAAACGGTAAACACGCCTAACATCCAATAGAAGCTGACGAGAATCATACATTTCTAAAGGTCGACGACCTCAGACGGGCAAATTGTACCAACAACTGCAGTATCACCGACAGTGTTGGTTCACGATGCTTTTGTTCCTTGGCTTAAATCAGCCCAGATCCATTGTCTTAAAGGCCCACTGAAACGGTCTGTCCAGGCAGTAATTTTCATTGGCGTACGGGTCAAAGGGTTCAAATGACTGTGACATGGCCCTTATCTACATAGATCTCTGTGTGAATAGGGCAGTGATGACTGACCGGAGATCAGACAAGCTCATGACAATAGGGGTTAGAATGCAGCGGGATAGAGGGTGGTTTCACTGTGAAAAGAAATAGGTGTCACAGTGTTTAGCTGACCAGAGATACCTGCCCCCCACGGCCTGCTTATCAATGTCACCTGACATGGTGTCATTGTGTTTCCTCCGGTACAAAAATCATTACTTAAAAATTTTGATATTTCCCCATTGTTGGGCCAATCTGGAACATACCCCCATGGCATGGGAGACCTCGCCTCAAAAAAAGCTGAGAATTATCTTCAGTGGGACTTTTGGGAAAGTTACCAGAGTGGCTGTTTTGGGATGAAGCCGAAGGGGGGGTCTCCAGGAGAGCTCTTTAGCCACGTTTGCACCAAAACTACCAGGAACTCTAATTGCCAGGAACTGCATTGTGCCAAACTTTCTAAGTTCCTTCGGTTCATTGTACTCCACAGTTTACACCGCAGTGAAAAGATCTGCGAAGATTAGGGAAATTAGAACACGGAAGGACCGTTTATCTCATCAGATCTCCGTGATCACGGTTGAATGAACAGGCCATTGTTCCCTACATACTCCTTTGTCATTGGTCCTCGCATTGAACAGGAACGATCAACAGATCACTCAAGACACTGGCAGCTCACAGAGTCCAGATGACATGACTCTTATTTCCAAACGAGAGGCGCCCAAATTGCCTACTAATAATCTTTAAATACTCAAGTTGCAAACATTTCACCTGCTTTGCAACAAAATCACTAGATTTATTAGTTTATAGTAGCATTACACGTTGCAGGGCTGTAGTGCAATCTTCTCTGTCTGTTGTAGGGAATAGCCATCTTTAAATGCTTGAGCTGCAAATATTTCACCTGTTTAGTTCATACAATCTAATTGTAACAAAGAGATTTGCTGGGGGGGAAAAAAATCACTTTTGTGCACAGATCACTAGATATATCAATTTATAATACATTCGCATTTCCCGGTTGAAAGCAGACAACGGAGGCGAGATGGACGTTAAATGTCTCATTAGATACTTAAGCTACAAACTGTTCCGACAGCACGATATTCATGTAATTAAAAGATTCACTCTGGGAAAAGTTTGTGCTGTGAATCTTTGGAAATGTCGGTTGAAATGAAATGCTGCCAGTAACTCATCACTCAGAATGTAAAAATAACACACTGAAAGTTCCTTAACAAGTCCCTAGTTCCAGGGGAAAGCTTCTGCGGGGCAAACGCGGCTTAGTGCTGGGAGGAGGTGGGCCTCGAAGGCATGACACTGGTCAGTGCTGGGAGGAGGTGGGCCTGGAAGGTATGACACTGGTCAGTGCTGGAAGGAGGGGGGCCTGGAAGGCATGACACTGGTCAGTGCTGGGAGGAGGGGGGCCTCGAAGGCATGACACTGGTCAGTGCTGGAAGGAGGGAGGCCTGGAAGGTATGACACTGGTCAGTGCTGGAAGGAGGGGGGCCTGGAAGGCATGACACTGGTCAGTGCTGGGAGGAGGGGGGCCTCGAAGGCATGACACTGGTCAGTGCTGGAAGGAGGGAGGCCTGGAAGGCATGACACTGGTCAGTGCTGGAAGGAGGGGGGCCTCGAAGGCATGACACTGGTCAGTGCTGGGAGGAGGGGGGCCTGGAAGGCATGACACTGGTCAGTGCTGGAAGGAGGGAGGCCTGGAAGGCATGACACTGGTCAGTGCTGGAAGGAGGGAGGCCTGGAAGGCATGACACTGGTCAGTGCTGGAGGAGGGAGGCCTGGAAGGCATGACACTGGTCAGTGCTGGAAGGAGGGAGGCCTGGAAGGTATGACACTGGTCAGTGCTGGAAGGAGGGAGGCCTGGAAGGCATGACACTGGTCAGTGCTGGAAGGAGGGAGGCCTGGAAGGCATGACACTGGTCAGTGCTGGAAGGAGGGAGGCCTGGAAGGTATGACACTGGTCAGTGCTGGAAGGAGGGAGGCCTGGAAGGCATGACACTGGTCAGTGCTGGAAGGAGGGAGGCCTGGAAGGTATGACACTGGTCAGTGCTGCTGTTGCAGCACTTTCTTTGCTAAAATATTTTCAGCTTCTAGTGCTCAGACTGCTAAAGACAAGCTCAGTTCTTAAAGCTGCTGTGAACTATAGCATTGTGTTTCCATTGAGACAGACAGACAGACAGACAGACAGACAGACAGACAGACAGACAGACAGACAGACAGACAGACAGACAGACAGACAGACAGACAGACAGATAGATAGATAGATAGATAGATAGATAGATAGATAGATAGATAGATAGATAGATAGATAGATAGATAGATAGATAGATAGATAGATAGATAGATAGATAGATAGATAGATAGATAGATAGATACAGTAGACAGACAGACACACACAACACACTGACAGATGATAGTTTTACCCAATACCCTCCTTAAGGGTTCACTTAGTGTAACTGAATGATGTTGGTTCATTACACACAAACACTAAGTACACATGAAGCACTGTATGGTAACAGATCACTTGTCAAAAGGCAACTTCAGAATAATATGAGAACACAAAGGGAATGTATTGAGACACAATGGGTTCATTCGCAACTAATGTGTTATTATTACAAATAAGCACATAAACACACACACACACACACACAGACACACACACAGTGTTCT
>NC_140179.1:47287242-47299742 GCF_963971535.1 Notolepis coatsorum
GGGGGTCTGCACTTGCTGCTTTGAGAGAGAGAGAGAGAGAGAGAGAGAGAGAGAGAGAGAGAGAGAGAGAGAGAGAGAGAGAGAGAGAGAGAGAGAGAGAGAGAGAGAGAGAGAGAGAGAGAGAGAGAGAGAGAGAGAGAGAGAGAGAGAGAGAGAGAGAGAGGGTTGGGGAATGGAGAGAGATTATGATAAAGGGAGGGGAGAGAGAACAAAAGGAAATCAGAAGTCTGTGAATGTCTTTCCACACTCACGGATAAGGACGTGCGTAACGCGTACGCACACACAGCCTCCAGCCCACCAGCTGTCATAGTACAGTAGTATGTTGTCAGTTAGGGGGTAGTACAGCAGGTTGTTCATGCAGGTCAGCCTTAGATGATTGCTATGACAACAGGTGGACGTTAATACTCAACACGGTAACGGGACAGAGGCAGGTTGTGTTCAGTATGATGTCTTTACAAACCTGGAATGCGACAGGTGTATTTTCCATGTGATTGGCTATTGGAATTCATCCTGAAACCAATGGGAACCTTGTCATGAGCCCCAGGCTCAGATAACACATCCAAGCCTTCACTCTAAAATAATAGGTATCTTAGAGATGCATGCTGGTTGTATAATATACAAACGATCTTAAAGAACATATCGGTGTTCCTTCTGTGCTAAACATTATTTTGTCTTATGGCAACCTATTAAAAAGGTGTATATTTCATTAAAATAAAAAATAAGAAAAGGTCACAGAAAAGGTCACACATAAAAAATACAATAATAATTATTATATATATTATGTGTGTGTGGGTGCATATATATAATATATATATATATATTCTTTTTTATTACAGCAATTAAGGATCAAAGGAGAAGTTGAGCAACATAAAAAAAATAATAATAAATGAAATAAAGTCGAAATTAAAGAGCAGGTAGTGGAGGATGATGGACAGCTTGACGAAAGGGTGTGAGGGAAGGAAGGATAAAGAAAAAAGGAGACAAGGGAAAGAGGGATGGAGGAGTGACGCTGATGACGTCAGCACTCTAAGGGTTAAATCAAGTGAAGACTTCGTCTCTGAACAGAGATCATAAAATAACACAAGATAGAAAACTCTTGACACAAAACCTTTGAAAAAAATCTTTGTTGACACAAAACAAATGTTAAAACATTTATCACGTTAACAAAAAATAAAACATAATTTTAACCCATTTCCAGTCAAATACATAGAGCGCATTGAAGCAGAAATAATTAAGCAACTGTTAAGATAAAAAAAAGAAAATTATTAAAATAAATGTATAATTCAAAAATGATATAGAGAACATGAAATATGCAAATGAAACAGATGCATCCTTACAGTACTAGGCATGTCTAAGCCCCCTTGCTTTTTTTGTTGTATGTTTCGGTGTGTTTGTTCATACAAATCAACTAAGTCCCACGGCTACATTGAGCTCAATATCGTTCTTTTTACGAGAATCGGGTAACATTTCTACATATACAATCACAGCCAAATCAAATGCTCTGTGGGCAGATTGTTGCCCAGAGCAGCATAATAATAGTCTGTCAATTCTGGTCTCTATGGGGTTTCTTGACGCAGGTTGACTTAAGATAGCAAAACGCTAAATAGGCCTGTGCCTATATACAGCATACATACTAATCAGTGTATCCTCTACAGGCCTATTGTATCTAGAATTATAACAAAGTTAGCGTCTTCCTTGTCATCGCTTTACTAAGTAAATACACATATGATGCATGAGGCCAACTGGACTTTAGATTTGTACGAGCAACAACGCAGGTATGTCGCAGTGCTGCGGTATACCCAAACAAACACACCTAACTCATATACAGACATATATGAACATACAGACAAAATATTACTTACTGATACACGCAACATACGTCAAATGAAAGTACAAAACAGAAAGACAGTATGGGGACTTAGACAGAGTGGCTCAGAGACTACATTCTAAATGTCTGCCTTTTCATCGCTTCTTCTCCCCTAATTTTTATATCGCAGGAAAAAGACGAGCTTTTGAAGCTCAAATGAAGGGACAGCAGCGCTGACCTAGAACACAGTTTGTCTCTGCATCTATAAAGCTACGTGACCCTTTCACTACCACACCACAGAAGGTCAACCCTTTCACTACCGTACAGTACAGACGGTCACTACCACACTACAGACAGATGGTTAATGGTAGTGAAATGGTAGTGAAACCTTCTGTATTGTCACAGTGAAAGGGTAAACCGCTTGGTAGTGTGGTAGTTAACGGGTTAAGGGGGGATTTAGTTCAGCTGCAGACAGTTGAACGGTGAAGCATTTCAGACGATACGAATGTAGACAGAGCGGCTCTCTGGAGTGTAGTAGCAGTCACGACTGGAAAGGGTTAAAATCACAACCACGGGAACTGAAAGACTAACTGAATCAGGGGGTACGTCACACAGGGGGGGGGGGGGGGGGGCTAAATGGTGGGTGTAAGAGACAACAGGAGGATATCGGGATGCACCTTGGTCAAATCACCATTTGAAATTGGCTTCAATTACTTTCCTCAGATGGAGTGATCTCTCAATCAGCCTACGTAGTTGATATTTTTTTTTCGAATTCTTTTAAATTTAGAATTTTTTATTTATTATTTTGCTCAAAGAAACTAGTAATTAAAATGATTAGCGCTTTTATCTAAAAAAGTGATTGAACATACTTCAGCCAGTGTTTGACCCAGGTGTCTTAGTGGGCCTACGCTGGGCTCAGTACCAGAGCTGGACTGTCAGCCTGCATGGCCAGCACCGACTCCTGGTAGGTCGTGTCGGGACGGCCCGGTAGCACCCCTCCGTGGCGGGCCCAGGTGCTCTGGATCAGAGACCCCAGCGGCGCGGACGAGCCTCCCCCGGGGGGGAGCTCCGAGGTCGGGGTGACCAGCAGGAAACTCTGCTGAGACGGCGGGTGTCCGTGGGGCTCTCCGGAGACCCCCCCCAGCGAGTCGTACGCGGACGAGAAGCGCGGGATGGACTGAGCGGCCGAGGAGGAGTCGAGAGGAGGCGACAGGAACTCCCCCGTGTCAGAGGAGGCCAAGGAGTCGCTGGAGGGTTCCGGGCTTCGGTCTCTCGCCGCTCCTCCTCCGTGGTGGAGGAGGAGGCTCCCCGGGGGTAAGGGGAGCTCGGGGCTGGCGTACGTATACAGCTCTTCCGTTACCGGCTGGAGGCGGCTGTACGAACCGGACCCGCCCCCGGAACCAGAGCCGCCGGTGTTCTCCTCCAGCTGCAGGTCCATGGAGCCTCGCCGGGCTCTGTACAGTCTGGACGCCAGGATGGCCGGGTCCGTAGCGGCGGCTGCCGCGGCCGCCGCGATGTGGAACTCAAAGACGCTCCCCGGGGGAGGGTCACCGCCCATCACCGGCGGAGCGGAGAGGGGGAACGAGGCAGAGGAGGGGAGCTGGAGCGGGTAGCACCCGTCCGAGGACGAGCCCGTCAGGGCGCTCATCTGAGGCAGCGGCTGGGGGAGGGGGCTGTGCGCGCTCATCCTCTGCATCATGTGTTGGTGCAGGAAGCCGGCGTGGGGAGGGGGGGGGCCGGGGTCGTACGCCAAGCCGGCCGCCGCCACCTGCATCTGCTGATGGAAACTCAGATGGCTGAGCTGGTGGGCGCTCATCGGGTAACCGTACGCCATGGCCTCGTAGTGGTCCAGCAGGGCGGCTTGGTTCAGACTGAGTCTCCTCACCGCCTCCTCTTGTTCCGCCCTGGCGTCTTTGTATCCGTAGAAGCTGGGGTCCGACTGTCCGTGGAGATGCAGGGGCTCCCCCACGCCGAGTCTCTGGGCGGCCGCCGCAAAGCTGGGGTTCACCATGTAGAGAGGCGGGGGCTCCGCGCCCTCCAGGCCAGAGAAGGGGTGCAGGCCGCTCCCGTAACGGGGCTCCACGCCCTCCAGGCCAGAGAAGGGGTGCAGGCCGCTCCCGTAACGGGGGTACGCAGGCTGGAAGTGGCGCGTGTGGGCCTCCAGGATAGAGGTGCTCTTGCGTCGCTGGGTGTTGTAGGCCTTGGGGGGGCAGGCGGGAGGAGGCGAGAAGGAGATGGGGCGCTCGGGGATGGAGGGAAAGAAAAGAGGAGGGGGGTCGCAGAGAGTAGGGAGACCTCCGCCTCCTCCTCCGCCTCCTGCGATCGCTCCTCCGCTGTAGGGGTGTGGCATTGACTGCTGCTGACAACAAGATACAGCAGGTTTAAGAACAAGAGACGAGGGAGAGAGAGAGAGAGAGAGAGAGAGAGAGAGAGAGAGAGAGAGAGAGAGAGAGAGAGAGAGAGAGAGAACGAGAGAGAGAGAGAGAGATTCACTGACAGAATCAGAGCAAATGCAAACAATACACAGAGAAAATAGAAGATACCATTGAAGACAGGATGGAAGAGCAGAGAACAGTCATACACCATAAGTCACCAGTAGAAGTATATTATTCTCTCTGAAGAAAAAACAAAAAAAATGAAAATGATTTTGAACAAGAGGAGGAAAGGAGACAGGCAGACAGACAGAGACAGACAAGCAGACAGACTAACAGGGAAACTTAAAGACAGACAGGCTGACTTAAGGCGCCGATACACTCGAAAACTGACACGCGCACACGGCTGCGCACGTGGCTCTGTTTATAGTAAATTTTTGGTGTCTGTAAGCGTACGTGATCCACACGTGCACACTTGATCACACTCCACAGTGCACTCCACGCGCATTATATAGGCTCACAGTCGGTGCGCATATTCCGCGGACGCGGAAACTATCATTTGGCCTTTAAAGACAGACAGGCATACAGGCTGACCAAATAATACACAGGTGAAAAACTATTATTGTGAAGTACGACTGAGATATGGCAAATACTACAGACATACTACTACACACAGACAAACAAGCAGACCATGAAACAGAGGGACAGACACACAGACAGTGAGCCTGACAGACAGGCAGGAGATCAGAGCGACAGCTCTAGGTAGAGGGACAGTGGGGTATTAAATACAGAGTGGGAACAAACCAAAAGGTGACTCTATGGTCAACAGACTCTGGACACTCAGGAAAACTGACTTTACTTTCACCACGGGTGGACCCTCGGCGATGCTGACCCTCGCTGGGGGGGGGGGCGACTGCTCGGCACGGTAGCCTATACATCAAAGACATCACCTGAGCTATGTTATCAAGGTGGCCGGTAGGGGGGGATGGGAAAATATATCGATATTCAATATATGGCGATACTAAAAGATGACAATGCATATCGTGGGGCAGAAAAAGCAGCAACATTTTTATTCTGCCGTAGTAGCAAACAAACTAGATGACTTTCTTCTATGTCGCCCATCATTACATTTTTAATTACCGTCTAGAATTAAAGGTCCTTCCTTGTGACCAAAACGTCGATTTAGTTCTAATAAATCAATGCAGAGATGGTATTGTCAGTTTTCCTGATGGTAGAGAGACAGTAGACGGTTTAACCAGAGAGTTTAGTTCAGGGTCAGAACCCAGAGGTATTTAATGAGAACACAGGGTGGTGGAATGGAGAGAGAGAGAGAGAGAGAGATGTGGCTGGTTGGAAAGTCTCGGGGAACCAAACAGAGGCTCACAGAGGTGTCTGAAAGAGTTGCGCTGGATAAATACAACTTTCTGATCAACCGATTAACACTTTAAGGACCAGAGAGCCACGAGTTAACTCGTGGCGAGTTGTTATTGTTTTATTCCATATTAATAACGCTATTAACGTCCCAGATCGACTTGCAGGACCTACCCGCATATTTGATTTTCGAAACATGCAATACCGGCCAGCTCCGCTTAGGGGCGCCATTGCTCCACTGCAGTATCATTGAGGGTGATTGAATGAGCCTCGATCCCAGCCGAACATACTCCATCTTTGATCACGTTACCGAACGCAGATTTCAGCCTGGAATAATGGGATTTATGATCAGCCAATGGACATATCGATCTACCAGATTCCGATGACTAATGACGAAATGATGCCGGCGATCACATGGGCTGACGGTAGGATACTATTCCCCCAAATTACAGCTCGATTGGACATTGTTGTAAAACGCAATGTGATCGATCAGTGAAAATGGCTACTTGAACGCACACTGTATTGCTAATCAATAATAGTAATCGGCGTCCCCCGCCGCCCCCATTTCATCCATAGATGCTCTCTAATAGTCCGGATGCTACGCAGTTTGTTTTATTTCATTCGTATATATACAGCAGAAATGGCGTTTGATATAACGTGACTAGCCTTTAGCCTATTATCTAGCTCCCCAGAAAAAAGACGAGGCGAAAACTGCGATAAACCTTATATTCACGGCGCTATAAAATGACAACCAACCGATGGATTTTTATTTTCTTTAAGCCATTATGAAGGCACGGTTTATGCACTCAAGTGACAATGAGAATGGACAGATGTCGTTTTATTTTTTTATTAGTGATCTGAATTCATATTTCATCAACATCAATTTTCGAGAGAACGATAGCTTTTCGAAATGCTATAAAAAGGATATGAACCGATTAAAAAACAATCCGTTTAGACAATGTTGACTGCAAACAGGTCATTGATAAGTGACGGGCATATTAGACACATAGCCATAATTTAAAACATAGATTAGGCGTTTTTAACATTGAAGTGGATGATGGCATTCAACGGGGTAAAAAGGTAAACAAGGCCGGCATAGAAAGTGTTAAATGATGTTTTTTTATTGAAAAATAATCGGATCCAATATTTATGGCTTAAAACCAATTTCTAACTATTAGTTACACTTTAGATTAAAAAAAATATATTTCTTGATTCAGAAATGTTTTATCATGGATGAACAAAACTTTCAATGCGAATGGTTGATTTGAACTTCAACGACTTTAAGCACTGTGTTAAAAAAATTGGCTGTTTTCAAGGAATTCCAGGTGCGGGAAAATCTTTGAACGCTACCCAAACCTAGTGAGAGACGGTATTGTTGGCAGTTCTGAGTTTTGATGCCAATTCTTATGTAAAAGAACAATATTGGACCGAGACAGTATGTCAGCAGACCAATAATATTGGTCGACACCTACTACTACCAATCATCTTTTTTCATTCTTATTTTTTCTTCTATCCTTAATTTTCAGACACCAGCGTTAGCCCCCATTCCCCCCTCCCTCCATCTCTCTCTCTCTCTCTCTCTCCATGCCGCCCTGGTTGTCTCCACGGCGTGGCCCCCAGGAGGCAGGTGGACCTACGGGGCTGGAGAAGACAGCGGGCAGGCTGGCCCTACGCTGCCTGGCGCGGGGCTGAGAGGCGGCGGAGTGGAGGGGCAAGACCGACTCCAGAGCCTTTGAGAGACGCCCCGCAAACGTCTCGGCGGACAGAGGGACGGACGAGGAGGAGGAGGAGGTGTAGGAGGAGAGGAGGTCTGGAGGAGGGGTGGATGGCAGCCAGGGAGGCACGGCCAGGAGAGGAGGTGCGTGGTAGGATGAATGAAAGTAGGAGGAGGAGGGGACGCAAACGGACATGCTACGGCACCGGCGAGAGGCGGGCTGCAGGCGGGGAGGGAGGGAGGGAGGAACCAGGGTTAAAAACAAACACACCTACCAACTGAAACACACAACTACTGTACAAAGCACACATTAAACATAATCAAAGACAACAGTAAAACGACTGGACAAGCTACACTCTAAAAACAAATACAGAAAAAGATAAGCACATAGCACCAAAAATGACCAAATAATATTTGAAGAGCCATATTTCTTGGATAACACTGAACTAAAAAACAAACTACTGCGATATAAGCTACGAGCACGATAACTAAATACTGTCACCAGAGCCACGACATGAGGGAGAACACAAACACCGGGAGCAGAGGCCACATTGAAATCACACGACAGAAACACACAAACACATCTAAAACATCTCTAACTAGAAAGGAAAGCACAACGTGAAACACTAATATGAATCAGCGAGTACTGTATGACAGTGGAGCAAGACGAGTCAGTGAATTAGAAGAGATGGGGAAAAAGACAAGAGAAAGGAGTGCAGAGTGTTTACTGACATATAATTATGTATGTTTGATCGATTAAAAAAAGACAAGAGAGATGCAGCATCTTAAACTAGCTGGACTCAGTGTCTAAGAGGTGATGCAGCATCTTAAACCAGCTGGAGTCAGTGTCTAAGAGGTGATGCAGCATCTTAAACCAGCTGGAGTCAGTGTCTAAGAGGTGATGCAGCATCTTAAACCAGCTGGACTCAGTGTCTAAGAGGTGATGCAGCATCTTAAACTAGCTGGACTCAGTGTCTAAGAGGTGATGCAGCATCTTAAACCAGCTGGACTCAGTAAGAGAGGTGATGCAGCATCTTAAACTAGCTGGACTCAGTGTCTAAGAGGTGATGCAGCATCTTAAACCAGCTGGAGTCAGTGTCTAAGAGGTGATGCAGCATCTTAAACCAGCTGGACTCAGTAAGAGAGGTGATGCAGCATCTTAAACCAGCTGGACTCAGTAAGAGAGGTGATGCAGCATCTTAAACCAGCTGGACTCAGTAAGAGAGGTGATGCAGCATCTTAAACCAGCTGGACTCAGTGTCTAAGAGGTGATGCAGCATCTTAAACCAGCTGGAGTCAGTGTCTAAGAGGTGATGCAGCATCTTAAACCAGCTGGACTCAGTGTCTAAGAGGTGATGCAGCATCTTAAACCAGCTGGACTCAGTAAGAGAGGTGATGCAGCATCTTAAACCAGCTGGACTCAGTGGTTAAGAGAGGTGATGCAGCATCTTAAACCAGCTGGACTCAGTGTCTAAGAGGTGATGCAGCATCTTAAACCAGCTGGACTCAGTGGTTAAGAGATGATGCAGCATCTTAAACCAGCTGGACTCAGTAAGAGAGGTGATGCAGCATCTTAAACCAGCTGGACTCAGTGTCTAAGAGGTGATGCAGCATCTTAAACCAGCTGGACTCAGTGTCTAAGAGGTGATGCAGCATCTTAAACCAGCTGGACTCAGTAAGAGAGGTGATGCAGCATCTTAAACCAGCTGGACTCAGTGTCTAAGAGGTGATGCAGCATCTTAAACCAGCTGGACTCAGTGGTTAAGAGATGATGCAGCATCTTAAACCAGCTGGACTCAGTAAGAGAGGTGATGCAGCATCTTAAACCAGCTGGACTCAGTGTCTAAGAGGTGATGCAGCATCTTAAACCAGCTGGACTCAGTGGCTAAGAGGTGATGCAGCATCTTAAACCAGCTGGACTCAGTGGCTAAGAGGTGATGCAGCATCTTAAACCAGCTGGACTCAGTGGTTAAGAGAGGTGATGCAGCATCTTAAACCAGCTGGACTCAGTAAGAGAGGTGATGCAGCATCTTAAACCAGCTGGACTCAGTGGCTAAGAGGTGATGCAGCATCTTAAACCAGCTGGACTCAGTGGCTAAGAGAGGTGATGCAGCATCTTGCAGACAACTCATAGTTTGAGGTTCCTCTGATAAATTGAGTCCATTTATAGATCACATAAGAGATAGGTTAAATCTCCCACCTTCCTGAATGTGATATTTAAAGATGAATGATTTGTGTTTTTTTTATATTTTATAGTGTCATAGCAGCCGTGGGCTTTTGCTTAAAACAGCTGCATGTTTGAGTATTTTTTTGCCTTCCCTTTTCCTTTCAATGTCTTCTTTTGTGTTATTTTTAATTGTTATTTGTTATACAAATAATATTTTTTAAATAATAATGATAATAATAATAATAATAATAATAATAATAATAATAATAATAATAATAATAATAATAATAATAATAATAATAATAATAATAATGATGCTGATCGACAGATGGAGGGATGTTAAGAGTGGTAATATTGATTAGAAAAGTACCTACAGCATGTTCTAGGGTTACTGCAGTTTGCAGGTCAACCAAAAGGATATATAGTTAATATGTTATGAATAAAAAAAGAAAATCAAATGATAATTAGGCAAATAATAAAGCACCTATTTGTTATTGGTTATTATTATTGATTATTGAGCAGTTATTTGGTCATCTGAATTATCCATGTATCAACGAATGCATAGGTACGACCAGAAGCTGCATTGATCAGATATGTATCAATAACTGACCACTGTCTTAATGCAAGTGTTAGCTTTGTTAATGGTCAAAGGGGAAGTAATACTTACATGTGGCCTAGTCAGTGGATGTTTAACCCTGCCCTCTTTTCTTGATCCTCCAATCACAATGGTTGCTTCCCTCTGACAAACTTGTCAGAGAGAGAAGCGGCAGTTGTGATTGAAGGATGGAGACAATAGGGCGGGGGTTTGAGATAGGTCAACTGTGCCCCTTGCATTTATATCGTATGCCCTCAGTTTCCTATCAGTCTCAGAGGCGCTTCAATAGAGACCTACCTTTCAAAAAGAAAATGCCTAATTTCTGTGCAGTGGTTAGAGTAGGTTAAATACTGGGGGGGAAAAAAACACATTACCGTTCCAATACAATGTTTACAAAATACCAGTAATATAAGACATCAAATGATGGCATTGTTTGTTGATACATGTCACAGCTCACTCTGGATTTAAAACTAGGACACATCCGACTCTGTGAAACCTCGAAGAGTGTCTCAAGTACAGGGGACAACGTGTCTCAAGCGTCCCTCACCCCGGCGAGGAGTTCACAATCTACCGGACGCTCGTCTAAAGCTCATCGAAAAGGGCTTTGGAGGGGACCACACGAAGGGACAGAGAACATCTTTGAAAGAAAGAAAAATGTGCAAAGAAGGGAATGTCTTATTTCAGATGGAGGTGTGTCCATCTCCTTCTGTGGCAAGATGTGTAAATCACATCACGACCTTTACTGAGATTCATTTAACACAGTGTGAAATAATATTTATGTTATGTTAAATGTATTTAAACTGTTGCCTTAGAGTAACCGTTGACAAGAACCCCATGGAGAATCAATCAATGAATCAAACTATTTATCAATGGATCATTCAATCGAGCCTTGTCCTTGACTAAATATATTTCCCAGAGAATATTTCCAATTTATTTGGAAATATATTAATATCATGAACATCTCTAAGTGGACGTACACCCCCTAGAGCCCTGATGGCACTAAGGCCGCCTGATACGACTCTCAGCCTAGATACTGAACTGCTTTCCATTCCTCTTCATTATTCAGGCTAAGAAGTGCTTCCAGTCTGGCATGATTTCTTGTTTTAAATATTCTGGTCTACAGACCCCGACGGGTATAAATAGACTCTGCCTAGTAACGGACGCTGATTGGCCCCTGGGTTGAGGATCCAACCAGAGGAAGCACTAATCAGGGCAGTGGGACCAGACCCCTGAATAAAAAAAAGAAGGCGGGACTAGCAGCTAGCTGCGATTCAGGGGCTGAATCCAGGAAAGCATTCAGGTGCAATAAGAAACAAGCTGATCCATATACAGTAGCAACACAATGAACCCTTACTACCAGACGACTTTAAACTGTTAAACAGTAATCCAGAACTATTTTATTGCACTGTAAAAAAAAAAATGATTTTATGTCTGCACTTTACGTGCTCATTTCATGTCTATTCTGTTCTACTACTTATTGCACTAATTTAATCTGTCTATTCTATCTTACTCTTTTTTATTATTGTCTATTTCTTAAACTGAATCAAACCATAAACAAGGTGGCCTGTTGGGATGTTAGATGCTAATGTGAAAAACTGTGATTTTATATGTCTGCACTTTATGTGCTCATTTCTTTTTTCTGTTGTGAAGCACTTTTAGCTGCAGTTTCTGTATGAAAGGTGCTATAAAAATACAGTTGTATTATTATTATTACCATTGTGATGATAAACGACAGACAATAAACAAGCGGACGTACAGACAACACACGACTGAAACAGACAAACCAAGGAGGACTGGCAGACGGCACAGAGATCAACCCCACAGGGAATGTCATGGCATGTCGTCAGATAAATGTTTCATGATTTAACATGACTAGACTAGAATGAATAGCGGTACTAAAATCCTATTTAGATTAGCATATAAATGTGCCGCTTACACATCAAATATTATGTATGAAGAATGTCCTGTGGGAATAGAGACCACACCTTTGAAATAACCATATTATTCCCTTTCGGATGCGTCTTAATGAGTCAAGTGAAACGCATGGGATTGATGTACAGTACGGTCCAGGCAATATGTACACCCATGAATACAAAATAATAATAACAAAATAAAAATAAAACAAACATTTTGAAACAAAACATGAACAACAATATAGAAAAATAACAAACATAAGAAAATGAAGGTGATTGAAGTCATGAACGGTGGTGTGTAGGAAGTGAGGCAGCGAGTGTGAGAGAGAGAGGGAGAGAGAGAGAGAGAGAGAGAGAGAGAGAGAGAGAGAGAGAGAGAGAGAGAGAGAGAGAGAGAGAGAGAGAGAGAGAGAGAGAGGGATCCTGGGTAATAAAGGTTGGGGACGGACACAAGGAGGTACAACGTGATACAATCTGAGGATTTGAAGAATGACATTATGAAGAAACAATGAATGAATAAATACTACTATAGGAGATCATTGATATGAGGGAGATGAAATG
>NC_140179.1:47304742-47317242 GCF_963971535.1 Notolepis coatsorum
TGTTTAATTGATACCCATCCTTCATCCCCCCATCTCTCGCTCCTGTCGTCTCTTCATCCCTACGTACCATCTCCTGGGCCACATCTTCAGGGACGTCCCTGCTCAGATCGAAGGAGAACTCGATGGCTTCGTTGTCCTTGTACTTGCCTAGAAGAAATAACGACAGTTTAGGAGTCACTGGTCAGTCGGTAATCACTCTACCAGGGTTCCCACAAACATTACACAATGCAATTCAAGGACTTTCAACTACTTTTCCAAGCTCTATTTCTCGTTTTAAAAGGGCATTAAAAAGAATACAATTAAAATGTATTAAATGCCGTTTTTTATAGAAAAATTCAAAATGTATGGCTTAAAACCAATTTCTGACAATTAGTTACACTTTAATGTAACTTGATTCAGAAATTTTTTATCACGATGAACACAACTTTCAATGTGAATGGTTGATTTGAATTTCAAGGACTTTTTTAAGGACCTTGTTAAAAATGTTGCAGTTTTCAAGGAATTCCAGGCCTTGACTTTTTTTTGGTAAAAAATCAGACCTTGTTGCAAACCCTGCTAGAAATAACGACAGTTTAGGAGTCACTGGTCAGTCGGTAATCACTATACTAGCCTGAAAACAAATAAACTAATACAAATGACTCACTTTCCCCCCCCTTCCCATTTCAGAAAATTCAATATTAAATTGCCATGCAATTTAAGTGTCTCTCCACCAGAGTATATTGTGTTCTGATTACCATTGGTACATCTATTTGCATAATAATAAATAGCATCAGATCATGCTCAATTGATGTGAGACCGCATTGTAAAAATGTGTTAACACTTTTTGAACACTGGCTCAAAGTAACATAACCCATCCATCCAAAATCGTATCAAGTTAGAGACTAAATAGTGCCAGTAGATATCACAACAAGATGGTGCCCGGAGTACAACTTGGCCAAGCTTCCTCATTGGGCTCTGTTAGGTGATCCTACCTTATGTACTGCGCTGGTCAAATTAAAAGAGATGAATAATTTGGTCAGCACAGTTTTTAGTGGCAGCCATCCATGTTAGCACACAGCCTTCATCTGCGTTTAAAAAGCTGAACATATTCTAACTCTGGCCCTGTTCCTTGTTTTGAGCTTCTTTTTTTTATATCCACTTTTTTCTCTTATTTTTCTATTTTTCTCCCATCCCAATTTCGTATAGCCAATTCTCCCCTTCAATTCTCCCCTCCCCTGTCTTGAACGTTGCTAGACTATGCCTCCCACTGGTCGGCTGTAGTGAGGATAGAAGCCTTGCATCACGTGTCCCCTCCGGTACACGAGGAGGCGGCCTGTCGCATCTTTTCACCAGACAGCGCGGTCTCTCAGTGGCGAGGAGTAACGCGTGGGAGGCTCACGCTGCCCCCGATACTTCCTGTCTCTGCTGTACAGGCGTCACCCAACCGCCCTGTAGGAGTCGCTGTCCACAACGTCCAATCCCCACCCATCGACTTCCACCCACTACCTCTGTCAATTGAGATAGTATGACGACTGGCCCAAGCCGCAGGCAACGCTGACTCGGGGAGTCGAGACCGGAGTCTCTTGCATTGGTGACGAGAGCAATCTCCGCTACGCCACCCAGCCGCCTCTTGTTTTGAGCTTCTAACTCTGGCTCTGTTCCTTGTTTTGAGCTTCTAACTCTGGCCCTGTTCCTTGTTTTGAGCTTCTAACTCTGGCTCTGTTCCTTGTTTTGAGCTTCTAACTCTGGCTCTGTTCCTTGTTTTGAGCTTCTAACTCTGGCTCTGTTCCTTGTTTTGAGCTTCTAACTCTGGCTCTGTTCCTTGTTTTGAGCTTCTAACTCTGGCTCTGTTCCTTGTTTTGAGCTTCTAACTCTGGCTCTGTTCCTTGTTTTGAGCTTCTAACTCTGGCTCTGTTCCTTGTTTTGAGCTTCTAACTCTGGCTCTGTTCCTTGTTTTGAGCTTCTAACTCTGGCCCTGTTCCTTGTTTTGAGCTTCTAACACTGGGTTTGTTCCTTGTTTTGAGCTTCTAACTCTGGCTCTGTTCCTTGTTTTGAGCTTCTAACACTGGGTTTGTTCCTTGTTTTGAGCTTCTAACTCTGGCTCTGTTCCTTGTTTTGAGCTTCTAACTCTGGCTCTGTTCCTTGTTTTGAGCTTCTTTTTTTATCCACTTTTTCTCCTTATTTTTCTATTTTTCTCCCATCCCAATTTCATATCGCCAATTCTCCCCTTCAATTCTCCCCTCCCCCTGTCTTGAACGTTGCTAGACTATGCCTCCCACTGGTCGGCTGTAGTGAGGATAGAAGCCTTGCATCACGTGTCCCCTCCGGTACACGAGGAGGCAGCCTGTCGCATCTTTTCACCAGACAGCGCGGTCTCTCAGTGGCGAGGAGTAACGCGTGGGAGGCTCACGCTGCCCCCGATACTTCCTGTCTCTGCTGTGCAGGCGTCACCCAACCGCCCTGTAGGAGTCGCTGTCCACAACGTCCAGATTACCACCCATCGACTTTCCACCCGCTACCTCTGCCAATTGAGATAGTATGACGACTGGCCCAAGCCGCAGGCAACGCTGACTCGGGGAGTCGAGACCGGAGTCTCTTGCATTGGTGACGAGCACAATCTCCGCTACGCCACCCAGCTGCCTCTTGTTTTGAGCTTCTAACTCTAACACTGGCTCTGTTCCTTGTTTTGAGCTTCTAACTCTGGCTCTGTTCCTTGTTTTGAGCTTCTAACTCTGGCTCTGTTCCTTGTTTTGAGCTTCTAACTCTGGCTCTGTTCCTTGTTTTGAGCTTCTAACTCTGGCTCTGTTCCTTGTTTTGAGCTTCTAACTCTGGCTCTGTTCCTTGTTTTGAGCTTCTAACTCTGGCTCTGTTCCTTGTTTTGAGCTTCTAACTCTGGCTCTGGTCCTTGTTTTGAGCTTCTAACTCTGGCTCTGTTCCTTGTTTTGAGCTTCTAACTCTGGCTCTGTTCCTTGTTTTGAGCTTCTAACACTGGGTTTGTTCCTTGTTTTGAGCTTCTAACTCTGGCTCTGTTCCTTGTTTTGAGCTTCTAACACTGGCTCTGTTCCTTGTTTTGAGCTTCTAACTCTGGCTCTGTTCCTTGTTTTGAGCTTCTAACTCTGGCTCTGTTCCTTGTTTTGAGCTTCTAACTCTGGCTCTGTTCCTTGTTTTGAGCTTCTAACACTGGGTTTGTTCCTTGTTTTGAGCTTCTAACTCTGGCCCTGTTCCTTGTTTTGAGCTTCTAACTCTGGCTCTGTTCCTTGTTTTGAGCTTCTAACTCTGGCTCTGTTCCTTGTTTTGAGCTTCTAACTCTGGCTCTGTTCCTTGTTCTGAGCTTCTAACTCTGGCTCTGTTCCTTGTTTTGAGCTTCTAACTCTGGGTTTGTTCCTTGTTTTGAGCTTCTAACTCTGGCTCTGTTCCTTGTTTTGAGCTTCTAACTCTGGGTTTGTTCCTTGTTTTGAGCTTCTAACTCTGGCCCTGTTCCTTGTTTTGAGCTTCTAACTCTGGCTCTGTTCCTTGTTTTGAGCTTCTAACTCTGGCTCTGTTCCTGTTTTGAGCTTCTAACACTGCTCTGTTCCTTGTTTTGAGCTTCTAACACTGGCTCTGTTCCTTGTTTTGAGCTTCTAACTCTGGTTTGTTCCTTGTTTTGAGCTTCTAACACTGGCTCTGTTCCTTGTTTTGAGCTTCTAACACGGCTCTGTTCCTTGTTTTGAGCTTCTAACTCTGCTCTGTTCCTTGTTTTGAGCTTCTAACACTGCTCTGTTCCTTGTTTTGAGCTTCTAACTCTGGCTCTGTTCCTTGTTTTGAGCTTCTAACTCTGGCTCTGTTCCTTGTTTTGAGCTTCTAACTCTGGCTCTGCTCCTTGTTTTGAGCTTCTAACTCTGGCTCTGTTCCTTGTTTGAGCTTCTAACACTGGCTCTGTTCCTTGTTTTTGAGCTTCTAACTCTGGCTCTGTTCCTTGTTTTGAGCTTCTAACACTGGCTCTGTTCCTTGTTTTGAGCTTCTAACTCTGGCTCTGTCCTTGTTTGAGCTTCTAACTCTGGCTCTGTTCCTTGTTTTGAGCTTCTAACTCTGGGTCTGTTCCTTGTTTTGAGCTTCTAACACTGGCTCTGTTCCTTGTTTTGAGCTTCTAACACTGCTCTGTTCCTTGTTTTGAGCTTCTAACACTGGCTCTGGTCCTTGTTTTGAGCTTCTAACTCTGGGTTTGTTCCTTGTTTTGAGCTTCTAACTCTGGCTCTGTTCCTTGTTTTGAGCTTCTAACACTGGCTCTGTTCCTTGTTTTGAGCTTCTAACTCTGGCTCTGTTCCTTGTTTTGAGCTTCTAACTCTGGCTCTGTTCCTTGTTTGAGCTTCTAACTCTGCTCTGGTCCTTGTTTTGAGCTTCTAACTCTGGCTCTGTTCTTGTTTTGAGCTTCTAACTCTGGCTCTGTCCTTGTTTGAGCTTCTAACACTGGCTCTGTTCCTTGTTTTGAGCTTCTAACACTGGCTCTGTTTCCTTGTTTTTGAGCTCTACTCTGGGTTTGTTCCTTGTTTTGAGCTTCTAACTCTGGCTCTGTTCCTTGTTTTGAGCTTCTAACTCTTGGCTCCTGTTCCTTGTTTTGAGCTTCTAACACTGGCTCTGTTCCTTGTTTTGAGCTTCTAACTCTGGCTCTGTTCCTTGTTTTGAGCTTCTAACACTGGCTCTGTTCCTTGTTTTGAGCTCTAACTCTGGCTCTGTTCCTTGTTTTGAGCTTCTAACACTGCTCTGTTCCTGTTTTGAGCTTCTAACACTGGCTCTGTCCTTGTTTTGAGCTTCTAACTCTGGCTCTGTTCCTTGTTTTGAGCTTCTAACACTGGCTCTGTTCCTTGTTTTGAGCTTCTAACTCTGCTCTGTTCCTTGTTTTGAGCTTCTAACTCTGGGTTTGTTCCTTGTTTTGAGCTTCTAACTCTGGCTCTGTTCCTTGTTTTGAGCTTCTAACTCTGGGTTTGTTCCTTGTTTTGAGCTTCTAACTCTGGCTCTGTTCCTTGTTTTGAGCTTCTAACTCTGGGTTTGTTCCTTGTTTTGAGCTTCTAACTCTGGGTCTGTTCCTTGCCTTTCAGCTTCTTGACGTCTTCTATCCTGAGCCAGAGTTTGATGGCGATCACCTCCCCATCGTCCTCCTCTGCCAACTCCACCCTGACGCCCGTCTCCTCCTGGAAGAATGCATGGTTCAACAGGATCTTTATGGCATACCTGGGGGAGACAGAGAGAAAGAGAGAGAGAGAGAGTGATAGACAAGAGGGAGTGAGATGGAGGGATGGAGAGGTAAGAACATGAGTGAATGCAATACAGGGGAGGGGGAGAGAGAGAGAGAGAGAGAGAGGAGAGAGAGAGAGAGAGAGAGAGAGAGAGAGAGAGAGAGAGAGAGAGAGAGAGAGAGAGAGAGAGGAGATAGAGAGAGAGAGAGAGAGATGAGAGAGAGAGAGAGAGAGAGAGAGAGAATTGAATGAGGTGATTATTTGCATGGTTTGACAGGATATAATACCTGGAGACAGAGAGGGAGATGAAGGGAAGGAGAGAGAGAGAGAGGGGGTGATCATTAGAAACATTAGTAAACTATGCTACAACCCCTTTCAAGCCAGGACACTCATCACGTAAGCAGTTAGGCTAATCAAGCTAGGTAAGCTAGCTAGCTGATGCTTACAGATATGAAATACATTTTACAAGTTGTATCAGCTGATCAATAATTGTCTTGCTTTGCCCCTCTCCTTTCAGTGAGGCAACACCCACTAGAGAAAATCACAACAATTAAGTTATTGTTTTAACGCCTGTGTTGTTTTAGTACCTACAATAACGGTGCTATTTCCTAAATACATTTTGTCCGAGGAATCAACAGTTGTGATTGAGGATCAAGGAGAGAGGGGTTTGAGATTGAGGTCCATTGGTTGTGCTGTGAGTTCATTCCCAGAGGGGATGTAGGGTTCTCTTTGGCTTTTTGAGCAGACTTAGGTCTACAGTGTACACATTTGTAAAAAGGTATTTTAAAAGGTATTTTAGGGCATTTCTGCTTGAGAGGATAGTAAAGAGTGACACGGGAAAGAGGGAGAAGGGGGGGTGACATACAACAAAGGTCATAGGTCAGATTAAAAAGACGGATGTTGTGATTATATGGTATGTGTCTTAGCTCAATGAGCCACCAGGAGACACCCATTAGATTGATGTGAAACATGGATTGTTTCCTGGTAAACAACACCTCTAAACCACTTTATTTAACACTTCTAAACCACCAGAATACACAGAAATCACATAAACCCAAATGAAAACAGATGCCATGGTGGATCTAGATAAAGACATGTAGGCCTATGGTAACATGGCTAATATTGAAAGTCGTAGCTAGATTTATTTTGTTGATTTCCTAGCGTTTTACAGTGTTTGGCGCGGATTGTTACCGTGGCAACGATCCAAATGTCACTGGCCGGTCTACATTTCACGGCCATATATTTAATACGAGACCGCATTGGTATACTATATTTTAACAGGCCTAGGCCAAGGGGCCAGGAATTGGATTTTATTGGATCCTGGTTGAATAAGTACACAAAGCCCTCGTTAAGGTGCTAATGGTCAGAAAAGCAAGTCCAATTTAACTTTTTACTGCCCACGCGCCATTTGGGGTAAGACTAGTAAAAAGTTAAATGGAGCGCTGTCCTGGATTCAGCAGCAAATTGAGCATGTTGGGTCTTATTTAGGGTAGTGAAGTTACAAGAGGAGTGGATTTATTGTGGGATTTGAGGAGATGACGACAATCACACAATGATCTTTATGGTCAAAATAAGGCTACTGGAAAACATTCTGAACACCATAACATTAGGACAAGATGCTATTAAAACTCATTGAAGGCGACCGCCGAGGAGAGGAATCCAAGATATTGTAGAAACACCAAGCTAAAACAACAGGGTACCAATTAAGGCTTTGATAGCCTACATCTTCCTAGCGTGGCAAATCTGTCTTGGGGAGCGGTTATGTCTAAGGCTGAGACGATATGCCATTTGATAAATGGATAAGTGGTCTCAGCCTTAGTTATGTCTGCTGCTTCGATGTTGTGCAAAACACAGAGAATGTTGGAAAAGAAGCTTAGACTTGGTTTGTTTCTGAAGTAGGATACTGTTCACTCTAGTGGCTGTTTAGGCTGGACTGGACCATGGGGGAGAAACCCAACAGTTGTCCTATTTGACCAGGAAGCTGTGGATGACTTTTGACTGGACCATAGGGGGAGAGGGTGGAAGAGAAACACTATGTATTGCAATGAAGACGCACAGAGAGACAGAGAGAGAGAGAGAGAGAGGAAAGAGAAAGAGAGACACACACACATGTGTGTGTAACTCAACTCTCATCCATAGTGTGTGTGTGTGTATGTTTGTATATATGTGAGTGAGTGTGTGTGTGATTGTATTTATACTCTAGATGTGTGTGTGTGTGTGTGTGTATGTGTGTGTGTGTGTGTGTGTGTGTGTGTGTGTGTGTGTGTGTGTGTGTGTGTGTGTGTGTGTGTGTGTGTGTGTGTGACTCACCTCTCATCCTTATTCTGTCTGATACAACCCCAATGATCTCCTTTCACTTCTGGGATGGCTACCTTGTCAAAACTAGCAGGCTTCACACCCTGCAGAGAGAGAGAGAGAGAGAGAGAGAGAGAGAGGAGAGATGAGAGAGAGAGAGAGGAGCGAGAGAGAGAGATGAGAGAGAGAGAGAGAGAGAGAGAGAGAGAGAGAGAGAGAGGGAGAGAGATAGAGAGAGATATAGAGAGAAAGAGAGATAGAAGAGAGTGATAGAAAGAGAGAGATACAAGAGAGTAGACAGGGGTTACAAATCGAATACAAAAAAACACACTTACAGACACCTAGGGCAGGATCCGTGCAATCCATATTTGTGGATTCCGCCCCTAATCTCTCTCTCTCTCTCTCTCTCTCTCTCTCTCTCTCTCTCTCTCTCTCTCTCTCTCTCTCTCTCTCTCTCTCTCTCTCTCTATCAAGGAATAAATAAATGGAATCATTGAATCTTTGAAGCAAGACGAGGAACAACTCACACACACAGGTATTGCGATTGCGATAAAATTTGCGATTATTATATATTTTTTTTTAAAGCAGCCCAATGGAGGTTTATTGTAAAATACGGCTTGCATCTGGCCTAGTCGCTGGGTCTGCTGGAAATGTTCTTTTTTACCTGGGAATCGATAACGGTACCCAACTGTAGCTTTTTTCTGTACTCTCTGAAGTCTAAACATAACAACACACATCTAAAACCCCTCCCTACCTCCCTCTCCCAAACGTTCCTACAACAATTTGTTTATGTTGCATGAAAATACAAATTGTATGTATACATTTATTTTGTATTTTAATTTTTTAAATATCAACATTATCTGGCAATCCTCAGTAAATACTATCAAACTCCCGATATCATCTGGTCTTTCCAAAGACCCCCCCCCCCCCCCCCACACACACACACACGTAATGTATGCACACACAGAGAGACACACATATTCACCCACAGACTCAGAGCATTCAAAACAGTAGTCTACGCTTGTAACGCTGTACGGAGCAGCAACATTGTCACACGCATTATAGCTGGCTGTGGTCTACAGCCTCAGGCAATATGAAGCAACCGAGGACTAAAGTTTATAAAAGTGATAAAGGTTTTGAGAAACGTTGAAACTGCACAAGCAAGATCACTGATCATATCTGCGATCATATCTGCAATAGACAATCATATACCGTATATACAAAACCATGTACTTTTAATCCAACTATATCTACTAGTCTGTCATGCAGAAATAGCATAAAGATAACTTTTCAAGATATCCATTCAGAAGCATGGCTTGTGGGATGACTCAGCAAATGTTTCAAGGTGGAGTAGCACCTTCTATTTCCTAACAGAGTTGGTGAGGCTCAGCTATGAGTAGGTTTTGATCGCTGACCTCCCCTCCCCATCCCTTCACTACACCCAAAACCTCTCCTTGCTTCTCACCCTAGTCCCAGTCGGCTAAGCTGCAAGCTGGAAACCAGCGAGGAAACGTCACCTATAAAGTGTTTTTTTTTAAGCCTAAACATTACCCTACCCCTAACACCGCTAACATACAGGCGACGAAGATGACTCCCATTGAAATCTAGATTTGATTGCTGTCCTGGAATGGCAATGAATAATGATCACTGGGGATAACTGTGCTCTGGCAGAGTGCTAAGCTGAAGTGTGGAGAGAGGGCACCCTTGCCGGACTCCACACTGACAAACAGTGCTCATGTTTTACTTCACGCTGACCCCGTGACTGACCAATGACCATGTATTTAGTTCAGTCACACTTGGGCAAGGAATGAAACTAACATACTAACAAAGAGACAAACAAACCGAGTCTAGACTGGAACCAAAAGTCTTAATCAGATACAGTAAGTGGGGAGAAGCCATGCTGTTTCACCACCACCCTTCATTCTGCATGGTCCCGTTCTAATCTGCTCCACTGAAGTGGCAGGAAAAAGATCTGTGTTGCCAAATAGGCTAAATAGGGCCTGGGAGAAAAGTTGAGAGAAAGAAAGAAAGAAAGAAAGAAAGAAAGAAAGAAAGAAAGAAAGAAAGAAAGAGAGAGAGCGAGAGCGAGAGCGAGAGCGAGAGAGAGAGAGAGAGAGAGAGAGAGAGAGAGAGAGAAAGGATGAAGATAATCTGACAGGTCAAGGTTCACGCTCTCTCTCCCATAGGTTCTCTGCGGTGGTAGATGCTCCAGCCGCTCAAATGATGATTAATCTAACTTATTTAATCAACAAATCAAATATAGCCAAAACTTTTGCATAATCCTCTAATGCAAGAGCTGTGTGAAAGAATAAAGAAGAGGAATGTGACAGAATAGAAAGAGTGACTTAAATTAGCTCAAAACACCAAATAACTGAGTGAATGTGACAGCTCTCTTATCGAGCACAACTCAACTGAGGATGTTTTTAACATCCATAGGTGTGAGGTAGCCGGACAGAGAAGAGCATCATTTTATAAAAGAAAACAAAATAAAAACAGCATGTTCAATACATGGAAGAACAAGAAAATAAATCATTAAAATGTTTGATTTAGAGTCGTTTCTGTGCCACATATTATGTATTTAAAAGATAACATAATATGTCCCCTTTAACGTTTGGAGACTGGATAAAGTTTCCGTCCAATAGCAATCAATGTTAGGTAACTAGATACATAATAATATTAATCTCGAGCCCTAGCCATATTTTCAGAAAATTTGCCTTAAAGTACATGTACAAGTAAATGGAAGTAAATTGCTCCAACTTTTTTTTTATTATCTTTGATGGTGAATAACACCATGCTAACATTGACCAAAAGTGAAAAACTATGCAAATGAACAAAGGACAGATGATTTACAGGGGGTTTTGTAGATACAGTACTGAATTTTGCCATCCGGACATGATGATATATAGAATATAGAATATCAGGTCTATAAATTACCTTATTATGTCCATGTCATACTTCTATTGATCGGCCCGAAGCTCCTCTTTCCAAAGGCAGAGTTATATCTGGATTTAGTATCAGCAGGCGCCCGTTCAAGGGCAGCAAAGACCGTGAATGAAATCTACTGTAAGTACAGTTACTTTTATATAATGTCCATAGCTCTGCCATTTTTTACCGGATTGCGGCAAGTATTTTTTTTTAGACGTTCAAAGAAAGGTAAAGAAACTATTTACGTTGTATTTTATGGCAATAACGTTGAGGTTTGTTCGACCCGTGAGATATAACACAAAAATCACGTCATGTTTTGACAGAGTTAGGATCTTTAGTTCTTTACTTATGGCTACATTTGAAAAAGAAACACAACATTACTTAATACGGACACAGTATTGATCTATTTATGAGGTGAAATAAATCTCGTACCGGTACCGGGCCGATCGGGCTTAAGAGGTTAACATGTCCTCTTTAATCCCTCACATCCCTAGAATAAACATTAAACCTATATGTAGAACTCGAAGAACAATCGAGGTTGCCCTAATTTACAATGATGTTGAGTGTACAGACGGGTTAAAATAAACAAGGCAAATGCAGGTGAAAATAAAGAAGAAAATCAGTTAAAAACGTTACAGATTGAAGCGGAGTGGTTTGTGATCATGGAACAAAAAACCATAGGGTGAAGAAAAGAGATGCATGGAGAGACAATACGTGGTAAAGACAGATGGCTAGAGAGAGAAAGGTCTAAGGTTGTCCCCTCTTAGGCTCTTAGTCCATTAATCTGTCAGTTTGGTCTGGAACTGTCCCCTCTTAGTCCATTAATCGGTCGGTTGATTCTAGAACTGTCCCCTCTTAGTCCATTAATCTGTCAGTTTGGTCCAGGGCTGTCCCCTCTTAGTCCATTAATCGGTTGGTTTATTCTAGAACTGTCCCCTCTTAGTCCATTAATCTGTCAGTTTGGTCCAGGGCTGTCCCCTCTTAGTCCATTAATCGGTTGGTTTATTCTAGAACTGTCCCCTCTTAGTCCATTAATCTGTCAGTTTGGTCCAGGGCTGTCTCCTCTTAGTCCATTAATCGGTCGATTTAGTCTAGAACGGTCCCCTCTATAAGTCTATACATTTGTCGGTTTAGTCTAGAGCTGTCGCCTCTAAATCCATACATTTGTCGGTTTGCTGCCTGGCGAGCTCCGCCAATCGACCAACATTTTGTTAAGTGGATTAGTGGTATTTTTAAATGTTTGATCGACTGATCAAAAACGGTCATTATGCCTGCAATGACAGCCGTGATGTTACATAACACAACTCCCTCTAGTGTTCTTAGAGCGATTAAGCACCCCTCCAGTGGGCACTACAGTCTAAGAGGTCTTTCTGTCTAACTGTATGTGGGAGAAACTAGTTCACAGATTTTGGTTAGTTGAAGAACCCACAAGTATTGGTCGACACTCATTTTCTTCAGTTGAGGAACAGCCCTGGAAGAGTCAGAGACAACTGAGCAAAGACTGAGTGAAGGGAAGAAAGACTCCAGTCAGACACTGGGATGAAGACGGACAATCATTTTTAAGTTGAGAAAACAAAAGGGACTTACCTAAAAAGAGACAAACTGACTGACCGACTGACGGTAGATGCTCTCTATCCAAAACACTGTCAACAGAGATTCTGCCAACAGATCAACTGACCTCCTCTCCTTTCCTCCTTATTCCCTACCTCTGTTTCTCCTTCCATCTCCTCTCTTACCCCTCTTTTCTGCCCCTTCATCATTACGCAACAACCCCATGACACACACGCATAGATTCACAAATGCACACACACGCACGCACGCACACACACACACACACGCACACACACACACACGTCCCCCTAAATCTGAGATTCCAGGGCCAAACAAAGTAATGGTATTAAGTTAGTTAGAGAGAGAGAGAGAGAGAGAAAGAGAGAGACACACACTGTTTATGCCCTTAACAAGGCTGATTAGCGCTAAGGAATGCGCAGGAGCAGTGTGAACAATCCTAACTTACATCAGCAACACTATTCAGGAGAACCTATACTTGGAGGCTATCTGGTCGAGTAAATGGGCAGTTCACTCAAA
>NC_140179.1:47322242-47340629 GCF_963971535.1 Notolepis coatsorum
GCTTCAGGTAGCTGAGGGAGAAGAGGAACACAGAAGAAAAGAGAGTTACCTACAAAATGTTTCAGTTCCAAGAAGAAAACAGAGGATAGAGTTACAGTACCTACAATATGAGGCACAAGTGATGCTAAAACGTACTTAGATTGTCTGATTCTATCTCATATTGAGTACTGTCACACACACTGGTCTTTTACAGGTGTCACCAGCCTCAAATCCACAAAACAGCTCTACAAAAGAGCCCTCAAGGTCCTAGACAAAAAGCCTCTTAAATATCATCACTGTGTCATAATGGGAAAATACAGTTTTCTTAGCTTTTCTAATTTCAAGTCATTCAAATAGGTCTGTATGATTTACAAGACATTACATGGACTCTGTCCTCCTCCCCTGGGAGAATTCATAAAAATAAGTCTGATAGTGGTCATAGGACTCGGTCGACCTCTAGAGAGGATGGCGAGGTGCAGCACTGACGCACCACTTTCGGTCAGAATGTCTCGTCAGTGCAGGGAAGTATGTTGTGGAACACTTTACCTACCACCATTCGAGAATGTCCAACTTTTACTACTTTTAAACTCAAAGTAAAAAAAAAAAAAAAAAATAATAATAATTCTAGAAGACCAAGCATGTGACCATTATAGGACCTGTATGGTCTTGGTCCTTTTAGCTTTTTAGCCATGTATTTGTAAATTATTATCTTTTGTTTTAACATGTTTTTTATATTGCTCTGTGTTTGTATTTTATTCGTTTTTTGGAGACTGAGGATGAAAATGTGCATCCCTTGCTAAATCCTGTGTATTTACAGTGCATTATATGTATTGTCCATTAATACACGCTGTCCATTCCAAATAAACAGGGAACAAAGAAGGAACTTCTTAAAAGCTGCACTGGATAGTTTTGAGAAGAAAGAAGTACCTCTACAATAACTAGTTAGAAACACTTGTGAACCAACGTGGCTCTTAAGTTCAAGTTCTTTAATAGTTGTCATACAGAAGTACAGAATACTTTCATACAAAATGCTTCTTACTGTTACGCTCCAGAGACTGTGCTAGACAAGATAGTATCAAATAACATAATAACATAATATAGCATGAATTTAGAAGAAGAATGAGGTCACAGTTGTTCGGTATAGACATATGTACAATGTTCTGAGTTACCATATAATATACAATACACAATACTATGCAGTGTACTAATGTACAGTACTATCTAGTGCAAAGCAGAAATGGGATGAGGTACAATTTTAGGTACAATTTACAGTAAGGTGTACGAGTTGTAGTGCAATCCTTCATCCATAAATATAAAGTGTGGGGAGTGGGTGCTACAGTGTGTTTGTTTAAAGTGGGTGTGTGCTATAAAGTGTGTGTAGTGGGTGCTACAGTGTGTTTGTTTAAAGTGAGTGTGTGCGTGTGGATGTGTGTGCTATGTGTGTTTGGTGGTTGTTGTTGTGTAGTGTTCATTCATTGTTCGTTTAGCAGCCTGATGGCCTGGGGATAGAAGCTACTTCTGAGTCTTTCTGTGCTCGCCTTGAGACTCCTGTGTCGCTTGCCTGACGGCAGCAGTTCAAAGAGGCAGTTGTTCGGGTGGCTCGAGTCCTTAATAATTCTCTTAGCCTTCCCCTTGCAACGCTTGTTGTAAATGTTCTGGAGGGTGGGGAGCCCCCCTCCAATTGTGCGTTCGGCTGAACGTGTCACTCTTTGTAGTCTGCTTTGGTCTTTTGCAGTGCTATTCCCAAACCAGGAGGTGATGTTGCCGGTCAAGATGCTCTCTATTGTACATGAGTAGAAGTTCTTAAGGATCTTCTGGCTGACTTGGAACTTCCTTAGGCGCCTGAGGAAGTAGAGGCGTTGTCGTGCCTTCTTCACCACACTGTTAATGTGTATGGTCCATTTCAAGTCCTCGGATATGTGGGCTCCGAGGTACTTGAAGCTGTTGACTCTCTCAACCGGTGCCCCGTCGATGCTGAGGGGGCTGTAGTCCTTGACCCCCGACCTCCTGAAGTCCACAATCATCTCCTTTGTTTTGCTGACGTTCAGGGAGAGGCTGTTTTCCTGGCACCATCCCGCCAGGACCTTGACCTCTTCCAGGTAGGCCCTCTCGTCGTTGGCAGAGATCAGGCCCACCACCACTGTGTCGTCAGCAAATTTGACGATTGTATTGCTACTCCGCTGAGCCACACAGTCGTGTGTGTACAGGGAGTAGAGGAGGGGACTCAGAACACAGCCCTGGGGGGCCCCTATGTTGAGGGTGATGGATGAGGAGGTGCAGTTGCCTGCTCTCACCACCTGGGGTCTGCCAGTCAGGAAGTCCAAGACCCACTGGCAGAGGTCATAGCCCAAGCCCAGGTCCCTGAGCTTGGCTATGAGTATGGAGGGGACTATGGTATTGAATGCCGAGCTGTAGTCGATGAATAGCATTCTCACATAGTTCCCCTGCCTCTTGTCCAGGTGTGATGCTGCTGTGTGCAGCACATGGGATATGGCGTCCTCCGTGGACCTGTTGGGGCGGTATGCAAATTGCAGGGGGTCCATGTTGATGGGGAGGGAGGAGCAGATGTAGCCCTTTACTAGCTTCTCAAAGCACTTCATGGCTATGGAGGTGAGAGCTACAGGGCGGTAGTCGTTGAGGCAAGCAGGCTTGGATTTTTTGGGTACAGGGATAATAGTGGACTTCTTCAGGCAGGTGGGGATGACAGCCTGTTCTAAGGACAGGTTAAATATGTCAGTGAATACTGGGGCCAGTTGGTCGGCACAGACTTTTAGGACGCGGCCGGGGATGCCGTCCGGACCTGCTGCCTTCCTGATATTCACTTTTTTAAAGGTCCGCCTCACCTCATGCTCTGTTACCCTGAACACTGCGCCTCCATCAGCAGCCGACCCCCCCCCCCCCATTGCCGAGGCTTGTGAGCTGGTGTTGTTATTACCAGCATCAAACCTCGCATAGAAGGTATTGAGGTCGTTTGCTAAGGAGATGTCATTGTTCAGTTTGAGGGAGGCGCCTTTGTAGTCTGTCATCGTTTTGAGCCCCTGCCACATAGCTCTAGAGTCAGCTTGTTCAAACTGGAGTTCAATTTTATCCCTGTAGCGCCGTTTGGCCTCTGACACTGTCCTCCTTACGTTGTGTTGCGCCACCTTGTGGTCATTCATGTTGCCTGCCACTAGGCCGTCATTGTATGCTTTGGTGCGCTCTCTCAGAGCTTCACGGACGGATTTGTCTACCCAGGGTTTTTGATTTGGGTAAACTTTCATTTTGGTAGTGGGGATTGTTTCTTTCACCCTAGTACAGACATAGTCCATAGTCTTAGAGGATGCTTCTCTGCAGGGTACAGGTGGTGGGAGGGTAGGAGCAGCACAGCCAAACACATCATCTCTCCAGGGATCACATTTTTCTCTCCTGTGTGTGTGTGTGTGTGTGTGTGTGTGTGTGTGTGTGTGTGTGTGTGTGTGTGTGTGTGTGTGTGTGTGTGTGTGTGTGTGTGTGTACTACTGTACTATTACAGGTATTGAAATGAACAATGCAACTTCCTTATACAAAAAGAATAAAATAATAATAATACAATATCGATACTTGCCGTCCTTGTATCGATACAGTATCGCCACGCAAAGTATCGTGATACTATACTGTATCGATATTTTCCCCCACCACTAGTTCAGACTAGAGCGTGTGTCCGTTAGAGCGTGTGTCTGTTAGAGCGTGTGTCCGTTAGAGCGTGTGTCTGTTAGAGCGTGTGTCTGTTAGAGCGTGTGTCTGTTAGAGTGTGTGTCTGTTAGAGCGTGTGTCTGTTAGAGCGTGTGTCTGTTAGAGCGTGTGTCTGTTAGAGCGTGTGTCCGTTAGAGCGTGTGTCTGTTAGAGCGTGTGTCTGTTAGAGCGTGTGTCTGTTAGAGTGTGTGTCTGTTAGAGCGTGTGTCTGTTAGAGCGTGTGTCTGTTAGAGCGTGTGTCTGTTAGAGCGTGTGTCTGTTAGAGCGTGTGTCTGTTAGAGCGTGTGTCCGTTAGAGCGTGTGTCCGTTAGAGCGTGTGTCCGTTAGAGCGTGTGTCTGTTAGAGTGTGTGTCTGTTAGAGCGTGTGTCTGTTAGAGCGTGTGTCTGTTAGAGCGTGTGTCTGTTAGAGTGTGTGTCTGTTAGAGCGTGTGTCTGTTAGAGTGTGTGTCTGTTAGAGCGTGTGTCTGTTAGAGCGTGTGTCCGTTCAGAGCGTGTGTCCGTTAGAGCGTGTGTCTGTTAGAGCGTGTGTCCGTTAGAGCGTGTGTCCGTTAGAGCGTGTGTCCGTTAGAGCGTGTGTCTGTTAGAGCGTGTGTCCGTTAGAGCGTGTGTCTGTTAGAGCGTGTGTCTGTTAGAGCGTGTGTCTGTTAGAGCGTGTGTCTGTTAGAGCGCGTGTCCGTTCATAGCGTGTGTCTGTTAGAGCGTGTGTCTGTTAGAGCGTGTGTCTGTTAGAGCATGTGTCTGTTAGAGCGTGTGTCTGTTAGAGCGTGTGTCTGTTAGAGCGTGTGTCTGTTGTCTGTTAGAGCGTGTGTCTGTTAGAGCGTGTGTCTGTTGTCTGTTAGAGCGTGTGTCTGTTAGAGCGTGTGTCTGTTAGAGCGTGTGTCTGTTGTCTGTTAGAGCGTGTGTCTGTTAGAGCGTGTGTCTGTTGTCTGTTAGAGCGTGTGTCTGTTAGAGCGTGTGTCCGTTCAGAGCGGGCCAATTGCTTGGCCCCCGGAAGTGCTGCTTGCAGCGTTGTGGAGAGACCTGTGGTATGGCTGCTTGCAGCATCGTGGAGACCAGTCTGGCCAAATGGCACTGAATTTGACAGCAAACCCCCACCTGGCCGATCAAACCCCCGCCTGGCCGATCAAACCCCCGCCTGGCCGATCGGATGAGCGGTTCTCGAGAGGACAGGCAGACACACACATGCAGACGGAGATTCCTTCTTTTATAGCTCGTTTGGGGGAAAACTTTGTCGAGTCTCCAAAAGTCAAAAGGGACATATTGTATCTTTCCAACTATTTTATATGACTTCCTTGCATCTGTGGAACATGTTTTGTTCCACAATTTTCTTTTTTGCAAAAACTGGTCCAGATGGAAATGTATTTATTTGATTTATCAGCACTTCTTTCTTCCCTTGTATTGAAATTTGAACATTTGGAGGCTGCAGAAACACACAACATTTTCCATGAATGACTTCCTTCCCTGCCTGGCTGTCCCACACCCCAGAGTAAAAAAAAAAACGTTTACAAACAGGACAGTACATTAGGCAAACAGTGTTCTTGGCTCGGAAACGCATGGCTAATTGTTTAATCAATGCTAATTTATTGCTCGTGTCCCTCTTGTCAACAAGGGAGATCATTCTGATTGTTTAGGCTGGTTAATCAGAAGACTTAAAACCCTAAAGCAAGGAGTACCATGTGATCTTTCCCACCAGCACCTAAATAAAATTTCAGACCAAATCCATACAAACACAAAACCAAATTTCCATAATATGTCGCCTTTAAATATTTAAAGGGAAATGTCACCCATTTTAGGAATTTCAGTAACATTCCTGTGCCCAAGGATTGTTCAGTCAATATTTCTGCACATGCATCGCTCTTTCCTAAATAGGAATCAAATAGAGAACCCTGGAATTTTGCGATGTCACCTGCATGTAAAACCCTCCACAACACCCCAGCAAACTGTCAATTAGGGCTGCAACTAACTAACTATTTTGTTATCGATTCATCTGTTGATAATTTGATCAATTCGATCTAAATATACCAGAAAAACAACAATTGATTATATTTGCAATTTAATATTTCAAAATGTTTTACTAGTATCCTCAGGTCACATGGGTAGTTGCCTCTTTGACACCACCTACTGAATACCCAGAGTAGGAGATGAGCCATGGAGTTTATTTATGTCTGTAAATGCTGATTGATTGATTGAAATGTGTAGTGTGGATCCCTGTACATGAGTAGGGTGAGTAACCTACATGCCATTACTGCTTTTTATCTATCGACTCATTATAGCTACTTTATTATCTTGAAATAATATAACACCAGCCAATTACTATGACATTGTTTATCATTACATACAAATGCTGAAAAACAGGGAACAAAATGTACTTTTTAGCTTTAGATTAAAAAAAACTACCAGCCAACTACCAGAGAGATTTTTTTACCGGCCAGCTTTTTAGTATATCTCCATGAATTATTATATATATTGTGTGTTATCTCTCCACTCCACGCTATGGTAGTGCTTGGGCCAGCACAGGAGATAGGATTCAAATGTATTTATTATATATAGGCTATATACATATTTAAATCAATATATTGCTTTAATAAAATAGGCTCAGGAATCAGGATTGTTAAAGTTAATTAGCCTAATCCATGTCAAAAAGAGTAGCCTATAGTACATTAATACATTTACACACACACACACACGCACACACACAAGAGAGAGGTGGAATAGCTAAGCAGATATTTTTGCTAATGAAGTGAAATATCAACTATCCAGTTAGTTTTTATAGTGTAACGCTACTTCAAATCATTGAATGTACAGAGAGAGAGGGAGAGAGGGATGGGCTCAGCCCCCGCCCTTTCCTCATTATTGGTACTGCTCTGCGTTTCCATGGTTCGCTTAGCTTAGTTAGCGTTAGCAGCTAACGTTAGTTAAGGTTTGTACCGTGACGTGTGCATACAGTGTAGGAATGGCGAGGATGTAAAGCATGTTAGAAAGAAAGAGAACAGATAGACAGACACAGACAGAAAATCAAACAGGGCCATCTGAGAAGAGCCGCTAAATGATTGTTATGATTGTTTATTTATTTTATTTATTTATTATGGAGCAGATCCAACAGTTGCATTAGTGACTGATCTGATCCTCTATGACCTAGTAAACCTCTGTGTCTGTCTGTCTGTCTGTCTGTCTGTCTGTCTGTCTGTCTGTCTGTATCAAGTCAAGTCAAGAGTTTTATTTGTCACGGCATACAAGTATACAATGAAATGCGGGTGGTCTTGCCCGCAACGATGTGCAATACAGTAGTACAACATATAATAGAATCCAATAGACAACATTGTGCAATAAACAGGTAACATAGTGGGACATCACGGTATTTGTACATAGTTATTTACAGAGCATGAAGGACATGCTAGGTCCCTAGGTAGTGCAATACACTGTTACTATACTATTTTTAAGGTGACCTTTCTTTATGGCCATAAGTGTGGGCGTGTGCAGCATGAGTGAGTGCTTTCTCATGTTAAAGTGGCTGCTAGTGTGCGAGCGTGCACAGCGTGTGTGTCATGTATGCACATGCTTATATATTCTGTAATGTGTGTGTGTCTATCCACTTGTTCTCTCTCTCTCTCTGTGTGAGCGTCTATCTGTACTTTGCATCTGTTCTACCTGTGCTGCTGGGGGGGGGGATCCACCACTTTCTGTGTTCTACCCATTCACTCTGGTGTTTTTCCACTAAGGCCCCGTTTAGACGGAAACGCTAGCAGGTGAATCCGCAAAAATATTTTTTCAGATGTACCTTTCGTTTATACGGAAACGGCGTTTTTACGGGGTGAAACCGTAAAAAAGTGAGACCACCTTCCAGGGTGGAATTCCTAGAAACGGTAAACCTTTGCGCTCTCGTCTAAACTGTCAAACCGCATAAAACGATGACGAAAGGGTCGCCAAGGCTCTCGTCGCGCCTACTGCTTACATCACAGGCATGCGCCAGTAGCCTAGAAGCGTAAACAAATGTCTGATTCTATCCATGGCGATCACCTGAAGGCTACATTGGCAGTACTTTTAAATACACAAGAATCTGTCCCGCGGCTATCACAACTATTATGACTGGACCCACTGTCTGTGAGTGACTCTGCTTTGGTCCAATCACATTCCCCACCCACACTCTGCGAATCAGAGGCAGAGTAGGGCGGGTCTTCACAGCACGTCATGTGACATATGCGCCAATCGTGTGACAGCGGGGCTCCGTTGTCTCGAGTTGTTACAGCCTCGTCTGCACGCAGAATTCCACCCCAAAACGCTTGTCTAAACGCAAAATTAAAAGTGAAACCGCAAGACGACTTTTGCGGTTTCTGTTCAGACTTCCATCCCAAAACGCTCGTCTAAACGTAGCCTAAGAGGCAATGAGGCATCTCTCTCTCTCTCTCTCTCTCTCTCTCTCTCTCTCTCTCTCTCTCTCTCTCTCTCTCTCTCTCTCTCTCTCTCTCTCTCTCTCTCTCTCTCTCTCTCTCTCTCTCTCTCTCTCATGAACCCATTTAGCAGCCATGTATTAGAATTAACAGTGAAGGACATGGTTTATAAACCCTGATATGCAAAAGTCTGCCCATGTTTTACCCTCATCCAACCACCACCCTAACGACTGACCAGCTGTGTATCTGTGGACATGTTGGGCCCATGGGACTGTTGCATAGGAAAAAAGCTATAAAAATATATAAAATGTGAAACAAATGAGGTGAAAGGTGAAAAGAAAGTGTTTGTTTCTTTCCTGTTTACCAGTAATGTTGTTATACTTCCTCTGGGGGTGAGAGGTAAAGTGATGTTTTACATCAAAAACATTGAGAGGATTACACGATTGATTTTTAAGAGCCACATCGCTGAATGACCAGATGTCATCAAGCACTGAGGCTGGCAGGCCTGCGCTGCGCCTGCGCGGCTAACCTAGTTTTGAACCACAGACAAAGCTAGTTTAATAACCTGGTGGTTCTCCCACGGTGAAGGAACTGCAATCCTGCGAGGTCTATATCATAATATGCAAAAAATTATAACAATCATAAAATAAAACCTGACTGATACACAAGTGGAAACTATCAAGGTCAACTGCTGGATATCGTTTCCCCCCTCTCTCTCATCAGATAAAGTATATCACAATAACATTGTACTTATTTGAATAGAGTTATCAGTGTTTGTGTGTGTGCATTGCATGCTTATGTGACAGTTTATCTGAAGGAGATATCTATGTGTGTGCATGTGTGTGCGCGCGTGTGTGTGTGTGTGTGTGCGTGTGCGTGTGTGTCAGTATCTCAGTTACATCATGGTTATTTGCATAGAGTAACTAGGCCATTGTTGACAGCTTGTAGCTACTAGCGATCATCTTTCATTCAACAACTAGGCCGTCAAGCCTTGTTTAACAAAGAAAACTGTTTGCAAATATACAGGTCTGCATGACATAAGGCATCAATCAAGCATTATATAATGGGTGTACAATAGGCTTGTGATGTCTGTGATGTAGTCTGTGATGCCGGTGTTACTCTGTGTTACTTTGTGTTCAGGAATCCACAAGTACATTACCCACCTGTATATGCCAAAAAAAAAAAAAAATGTTCCACTTTTTCTCCCATCCCAATTTCGTATTTCCAATTCTTCCCTCCCCTGTCTTGAACGTTGCTAGACTATGCCTCCCACTGGTCGGCTGTAGTGAGGATAGAAGCCTTGCATCACACTGCCCCAGATACTTCCTGATTCTGCTGTGCAGGCGTCACCCAACCGACCTGTAGGAGTCGCTGTCCACAACGTCTAATCCCCACCCACCGGCTTTCCCCACCCTCTAACACTGCCAATTGTGTTAGTATGAAGGCCGGCCAAGCCGGTAGCAACGCAGAGAGCTGGGCTCAATACCAGCATCTCCTGCGTTAGTGGCGAGCGCATTGCCCACTGCGCCACTCAGCCGCCTCGAAAAGTTCAGAGGTTTTCAACTAGAAACGCTCAGAGCAGCCGGTGCTCACGCTCACTCCTCTGCTCACGCTCACTCCTCTGCTCACGCTCACTCCTCTGCTCACGCTCACTCCTCTGCTCACGCTCACTCCTCTGCTCACGCTCACTCCTCTGCTCACGCTCACTCCTCTGAACACGCTCACTCCTCTGAACACGCTCACTCCTCTGCTCACTCTCACTCATCTGCACATGCTCACTCCTCTGCACACTCTCACTCCTCTGCACACTCTCACTCATCTGCACACGCTCACTCCTCTGCTCACTCTCACTCATCTGCACATGCTCACTCCTCTGCACACTCTCACTCCTCTGCACACTCTCACTCATCTGCACACGCTCACTCCTCTGCACACTCTCACTCATCTGCACACTCTCACTCCTCTGCACACTCTCACTCCTCTGCACACTCTCACTCATCTGCACACTCTCACTCCTCTGCACACTCTCACTCCTCTGCACACTCACTCATCTGCACACTCTCACTCCTCTGCCCACGCTCACTCCTCTGCACACTCTCACTCCTCTGAACACGCTCACTCCTCTGCACACTCTCACTCCTCTGAACACGCTCACTCCTCTGAACACGCTCACTCCTCTGCACACGCTCACTCCTCTCACTCCTCTGAACACGCTCACTCCTATGCTCACGCTCACTCCTCTGCTCACGCTCACTCCTCTGCTCACGCTCACTCCTCTGCTCACGCTCACTCCTCTGCTCACGCTCACTCCTCTGCTCACGCTCACTCCTCTGAACACGCTCACTCCTCTGAACACGCTCACTCCTCTGCTCACTCTCACTCATCTGCACATGCTCACTCCTCTGCACACTCTCACTCCTCTGCACACTCTCACTCCTCTGCACACGCTCACTCCTCTGCTCACTCTCACTCATCTGCACATGCTCACTCCTCTGCACACTCTCACTCCTCTGCACACTCTCACTCATCTGCACACGCTCACTCCTCTGCACACTCTCACTCATCTGCACACTCTCACTCCTCTGCACACTCTCACTCCTCTGCACACTCTCACTCATCTGCACACTCTCACTCCTCTGCACACTCTCACTCCTCTGCACACTCACTCATCTGCACACTCTCACTCCTCTGCCCACGCTCACTCCTCTGCACACTCTCACTCCTCTGAACACGCTCACTCCTCTGCACACTCTCACTCCTCTGAACACGCTCACTCCTCTGAACACGCTCACTCCTCTGCACACTCTCACTCCTCTGAACACGCTCACTCCTCTGCACACTCTCACTCCTCTGAACACGCTCACTCCTCTGAACACGCTCACTCCTCTGCACACTCTCACTCCTCTGAACACGCTCACTCCTCTGAACACGCTCACTCCTCTGCACACGCTCACTCCTCTCACTCCTCTGAACACGCTCACTCCTCTGAACACGCTCACTCCTCTGAACACGCTCACTCCTCTGCACACGCTCACTCCTCTGAACACGCTCACTCCTCTGAACACGCTCACTCCTCTGAACACGCTCACTCCTCTGAACACGCTCACTCCTCTGAACACGCTCACTCCTCTGCACACGCTCACTCCTCTGAACACGCTCACTCCTCTGAACACGCTCACTCCTCTGAACACGCTCACTCCTCTGCACACGCTCACTCCTCTGCCCACGCTCACTCCTCTGCACACGCTCACTCCTCTCACTCATCTGCACACTCTCACTCCTCTGCACACTCTCACTCCTCTGCACACGCTCACTCCTCTCACTCATCTGCACACTCTCACTCCTCTGCACACTCTCACTCCTCTGCACACGCTCACTCCTCTGAACACGCTCACTCCTCTGCACACGCTCACTCCTCTGAACACGCTCACTCCTCTGCACACGCTCACTCCTCTGCACACGCTCACTCCTCTCACTCCT
This sequence comes from Notolepis coatsorum, assembly GCF_963971535.1. Classification (NCBI taxonomy): domain Eukaryota; kingdom Metazoa; phylum Chordata; class Actinopteri; order Aulopiformes; family Paralepididae; genus Notolepis; species Notolepis coatsorum. The sequence goes on from NC_140179.1 coordinate 47,333,801, forward strand.
CTGCACACGCTCACTCCTCTGAACACGCTCACTCCTCTGCACACGCTCACTCCTCTGAACACGCTCACTCCTCTGCCCACGCTCACTCCTCTGCACACGCTCACTCCTCTCACTCATCTGCACACTCTCACTCCTCTGCACACTCTCACTCCTCTGCACACGCTCACTCCTCTGAACACGCTCACTCCTCTGCACACGCTCACTCCTCTGAACACGCTCACTCCTCTGAACACGCTCACTCCTCTGCACACTCTCACTCCTCTGCACACTCTCACTCCTCTGCACACGCTCACTCCTCTCACTCATCTGCACACTCTCACTCCTCTGCACACTCTCACTCCTCTGCACACGCTCACTCCTCTGAACACGCTCACTCCTCTGCACACGCTCACTCCTCTGAACACGCTCACTCCTCTGAACACGCTCACTCCTCTGAACACGCTCACTCCTCTGAACACGCTCACTCCTCTGAACACGCTCACTCCTCTGCACACGCTCACTCCTCTGCACACTCTCACTCCTCTGCACACGCTCACTCCTCTGAACACGCTCACTCCTCTGCACACGCTCACTCCTCTGAACACGCTCACTCCTCTGAACACGCTCACTCCTCTGAACACGCTCACTCCTCTGCACACGCTCACTCCTCTGCACACGCTCACTCCTCTGCACACGCTCACTCCTCTGCACACGCTCACTCCTCTGCACACGCTCACTCCTCTCACTCCTCTGCACACGCTCACTCCTCTGCACACGCTCACTCCTCTGCACACGCTCACTCCTCTGCACACGCTCACTCCTCTGCACACGCTCACTCCTCTCACTCCTCTGCTCACGCTCACTCCTCTGCTCACGCTCACTCCTCTGGACACGCTCACTCATCTCACTCCTCTGCTCACGCTCACTCCTCTGGACACGCTCACTCATCTCACTCCTCTGCACACGCTCACTCCTCTCACTCCTCTGCACACGCTCACTCCTCTCACTCCTCTGCACACGCTCACTCCTCTCACTCCTCTGCACACGCTCACTCCTCTCACTCCTCTGCACACGCTCACTCCTCTCACTCCTCTGCACACGCTCACTCCTCTCACTCCTCTGCACACGCTCACTCCTCTCACTCCTCTGCACACGCTCACTCCTCTCACTCCTCTGCACACGCTCACTCCTGATTGTGAACAATAGAAAGATAATACGCCATATGGACACAAGCCCTAACGTTAAGCACTCCACAGATATTGAGCATCATTTTGTAAAATGTTCGGTGTCACCAGTAACACTGGTGTTGTCATGAGTTTATTAGTCATGGGGAATTCCACATCACCGTGGCAACCTTAGCGGTGTACAATGCTAGCATAGGCATTATGTCCCCTAACCTGCATTAGTACTACAGTGGTAGTCATGGTAACAGTCCACCATCCTGCATCTATCCTACATTATGAACATAGTTACTCAGCTGATAAGAGTTGTGCCCTTCCTGATGACGTGTCGTACAGAACTTGTAAGACGCTTTGGATAAAAGCGTCAGCTAAATTACTAAATGTAAACATACAATTTTTTAAATTAGTACTACAGATGGTAACAGTCCTCTATCCTGCATTAGTACTACAGTGGCAGAACTGTACATGTTATCTCTCTCTCTATCTCTCTCTCTCTCTCTCAGTAGATAGAAGAGGAGATGACAGACTAGCTAAACTCTTTAAATAACACACACACACACACACACACACACACACACACACACACACACACACACACACACACACACACACACACACACACACACACACACACACACACACACACACACACACACACACACACACACACACACACACACACACACATGTGATAAGAGTGATGTGGGCGACACGTCAGGAAGGTTGGAGCTCTCTAATGGAGAACATTACTATAGATGGTATTTAGGGGGAATCACCGGTTTCATCACCATTCTTTGGACAACGATACGATATTTTCCCATATCACAAAGTCTGCCACGATACGATACGATTAGATTCGATTCAGGTGCCTGCTATCTATATGAGACGATATTATATGCCCATTTAACACAATCAGTAACATTTAAATCAACAAAAAAAAAGGCAATGGAAATATCATTTGACATTTTTATTTTTGAGCTCTTCCAGATTTTTTTTTAATTTGAAATCCTCTCTTTCTCTGATTTTTCTCTGTTTTCTCCCCGTCCCAATTTAGTCGTTGTGCCAATTCCCCCCCTCCCCTACCTGTTTGTTGTGCACATGTTCTCCTACTGGTCGGTGCAAGGGAACCCTGAAGTCATCCGCACGCTTCGTCCGACACGCGCGGCGACAGCCAGTGACTCTTTTTTCACCTGGCAGCGAGGACTCTCATTGGTGAAGCGTAACGCGTGGGAGGGCACGCTGCCTTCATCAAGTCCTGCCTCCGCTGAGCAAGCGCCCAGACCTGACCTGTAGGCGTCGCTGTCCACAACGCCAGATTCCCACCCATGACTTGCCCTCCCCCTAACCCAGCCAAACGGGTTAGTATAGCGATCAGCCCCAGCAATGCTGACTCCGGGAATCGAGACCGCAGCCTCTTGCATTGGTGACGAGCGCAATCTCCGCTACGCCACCTGACCGTCTTCTCTTCCAGACATTTAAATGAAAAACAATCTATTGTTTTTAATACAAATAGACCTCCTGTTCACTGTTTTTGGTTTGTCCCCCCCCCCCCCCGAGAATGCAGTAACCCCCCTCCTCCCAGTCCCCACTTCTCTCTGCCTATGGCTCTGGGTTAGCTTGTTGTTAGCTTACGCTAACGTAACGTTAATTTAGATCTTTAACGCGACGTGGGCATAATGGAATGGCGAGGATTGCAAAGCAGGTTAGATGCATTTGACCCGTTGCGGAATAAAACAGCAGGGACTTGTTTTGGGTCGCAGAATAGGCGCTCTGCCTTGCTCTAGTGACGCTACTGCTGTGTGCTGTTGATCTGAGCCGAGCGGATACGACACTCCATGGGATTTTCAAAATAAGAGAATCGATCTTTTTACGTTGCATCGATCCTATTTGATTATTGATAATAGATCAATATATCGATCTGGATCGATGTATCGTCCCACCCCTAGTAGTATTATATCTCAATCGGTTTTTGTCTAATGACCCCAAACTAATGGTTCATGTCTCTAGATCAGGGGTTCGCGCCCCCGAAATAACGGTGTCAGAGAGCCACAACCCCCACTATTATAGGAGGTAAAAAGAAATATTATAATAACATTTTATTTTTTTATTTTTTTATAAATGGAAATGTATGGTTGAAACATGCAAACGTTCAAACGCACACACACTAATAAGCATTGGAGGCTTTTAACCAGGGCCAGACTGGGGAAATCATTCAGGCCAGGAAATATAGTGCGAAATATAGCCCCAGTCAGGCCACTTTTTAAGCAGGGGGTCTGGGGGTCCCCCACCAGGAATTTTTTTGTTACAAAGACTGCATTCTGGTGCAGGAATCTTTTTATTTGTACCCTTTAAAAATGCCAGTGTTTGTGATGGCATCACAAATTATTGTTAAAAACAGGCTAGCTTATATGATTAGCAACAACACTGATGTTGATGGATTTTCTGTTTTTAATGTCAGATTGAAAATAATACAATCTTTTATTCAACTTCAGCCCTGATCATAACACCACATATAAATTTTATAATTCTAACCCTTTAAATGCCAGTGTGTGTGATGGCATATATTTGCAATATATCAAATGCAAAGTAGATTTTTCTGGGGGGAATTATTACAGGCTAGCATGTGTCAATGATTAGCAACAACACTGATTTTGATGGATTTTTTGTTTTTTTGTAAGGGTCCCGCCTCCACCAATCACATGCAGCTCCCTTTGTGTGTGTGTGTGTGAGCAAGAGAGAGAGAGAGAGATAGTTCTCCAACTTGTGTGAGTTGCAGTGATCTCCTGGTTGTTCCCCACCTAGGTTATCGAAATATAGCGCCGCTTCAACTAGAAACACTGGCCTGGCCTCCCTTTGGGAACCACTGCTCTAGATCACATACTCGGTGGACCGATGCTTAACACATCCTGCGCCAAAAACGTCATACAACGTGATTCAAGTTCATGCTAATTCTGCCATTCCACGGCGTACGACGTTATTGAGATCATATAAAATTTTTCCGCCATTTTATTCATAATTCCCTCATGGAGCCTGGTCTGATGCAGTGGAAGCCTGCACAACTCTGCAACGCTTCAATACTGCCGCCTGGTGGATGATCGGCGAGTTACAACCGGAAATGGATCTCTGGAGATCTTGGTGCACCGGGGAAATGCGTCCGGCACTCACATATTGTTGCAGGACTCTAGACACACGTTGTGTATATGGATCGCTGCCATAACTCAATAATCGAGATGATTTGGGCGTTTATTATTATTATACAATCCGGAAATGGATCGAGTCGATCGCCGTCAAATAAGTGGGATCTTTTTCCTCCAGTCTCATCGGCGAACGGTAAGAGGACGCTGACGTCATTTTCAGCGCGTTTGTTTATTAATATCATATCAATGCAAACTGCTCTGATCAATATATCACCCATACTACATAAAGCATTTACTGACGATCATGGAATTATAAACGACCCCGCCCCCCCGTTCATCCGCGCATGATAAGTCATAACGTTTAGGATCATGTACAGTTGACATTTTTAATAGAGCGTGTATTGCCAACAAACGGCAGTTGATAATCTATATATGCGTTTATGCCTATAAATCACGTTCTAGGAATTACTGCAGAAAACGATAAAATCATATTTATATTCTAGACGGTATTTTCGTATGAATCTATGAATGAAAAAGTTAAACGTTCCTACATCCTGAACGATAGATAATCGATGTTGAATGGGCCATAGTAATGTCAATTTAGCAATACAATTTAAAAAGTTATAGCCCTGCAAAGAAGGTAAACATCTCCATAGACTTAGAGTGGTGGCAGTGATCATACATTGATGGATATAAGCGTGGCAGTTAATGTGTTAAGGTTAGTTGTAATGGTCTAATTAATGTCTATAGGGTCAGACGTAGTTCGGTGTATCACTATTTATGGCCATTAGGAAACAAGCTTAGAGCTCCACTAGAGGGAGCCGCTGGCCCTGAGGTCAGGGGTGATTCATCTGTCTCTCTCCCAGTTGTCTGCTTGTCTGTCTTGTCAGTCTCTATACTGTATGTCTGCTAGTTAGTCCGTATGTCTGCTTGCTTGTCAGTTAGTCTGAATGTCTATCAAGTGTGTCTTTCTTTTGGCTTGTCTGTCTGTTAGCATGTATTAATGTCTGTCTGTCTGTCTGTCTGTCTGTCTGTCTGTCTGTCTGTCTGTCTGTCTGTCTGTCTGTCTGTCTGTCTGTCTGTCTGTCTGTCTGTCTGTCTGTCTGTCTGTCTACATGCTTGTCTATCAATCAGTTTGCCTGTCCGTCAGCCATCATGTCATCTGTTAATCTGTCATCGTCTATGTTTCTTTAGTCTTTTCCTCTTGGTCCCCACTCACTCACTCACTCACTCACTCACTCACTCACTCACTCACTCACTCACTCACTCACTCACTCACTCACACACACTCTCATCTCTCTCTCTCTCTCTCTCTCTCTCTCCTCTCTCTCTCTCTCTCTCTCTCTCTCTCTCTCTCTCTCTCTCTCTCTCTCTCTCTCTCTCTCTCTCTCCTCTCTCTCCATCCATCAGAATGAAGGGAATCTGCAGCTAAAGCAGCAGCTGCCAGGTGGGCAGATCTCCCATGATGCATTGCATGGGGCATGCGGTGTGCCAGTCTGTAGCCACTCGCCCCACATTTCGGCTTTTATTGTCAAAAAGCCCCCCCCCCCCCCCCCCCCCACACACACTAACATACAAACAAAGACTGACACATGCACACACACACGCACACTAACATACAAACAAAGACTGACACACGCACACACACACGCACACTAACATACAAACAAAGACTGACACATGCACACACACACGCACGCTAACATACAAACAAAGACTGACACATGCACACACCAGGGGCGGAGCTAGGGGGTGGCTACCTGGGCTCAAGCCCCGGATGTATTCTGAAAAGCCCCGAATCTATTTAAAAAAAATATATATAAAAAAAAAAAAAAAAAAAAAACGATTTATTTATTTTTTATTTTTTACAATTCATCATTGTTACATGAAAATATGTTTGCACCAGATTTAGCAGAAGCTAATTTCCATCTGTGGTCTATCCAGCTGCTAACTGTATTTGAGTGAGTTAAGTCTTGGTGTTATGGTAGACGCAGACCTAAGCTTTAAATCACAATCAACAAGTTGACAAAAACTTAATTCTTCCACCTTAGAAACATAGCTAAAGTACGGCCCTTTATAAATCAAAAGGACGCTGAAACCAGATCCATGCCTTTATCTCAAGCCAACTCGACTACTGTAATGCACCCCTTACCGGCCTCCCGAAACATACGATGATAACTATTTTATTGCAATGCACTATTGCATTATTTTATTCTATTTTACTAACTATTTTATTGCACTGCACTATTTTACTTTGTATCAGTGAATCATAGAAGCCTGGCCATAAGAGCATTCGGAGCATCTCTGCTCTCCCACTATTGAACTTGGGGGAGCAAAGGTATGATCTTGCTCCACCACTTTTTGATTATATGAAAAAATGATATATCCCCCCCAATATATAAATCTAACCATAACTATACATTGCTATACAAATAAAGTTATTATTATAACTACGTTATGGTTAACTGAGTTTTATAGTGAAAAGAGCAGCTTTATTGGTCAAGATTGAAGGCTCTATATTGCAGGAAATTC
>NC_140179.1:47340829-47360829 GCF_963971535.1 Notolepis coatsorum
GAACTGGGAACCTCGCGATTACCAGACGACCTCAGCTCTACCTCCTGAGTCACTGTCATAAAAAAAAGGTACATAAACAACTGCAAATGCAGTCAGATTTATTCAGAGACTATTTTAGTGACATTATGTGGCTCAAGTGACAATCGGGTCGGAGAAACAAAATAAGGCTGATGGTACGGATACTCAATCAGGGATGAAACATGTTGGAGAACTGTACCCCTGCTGGGCTTTGTCCTCCGTGTCTCTTCCTCCGGACCGTATTTTATATTTTATTCTCACAGGCTTATTTTAATTCGTATTCGTGACTTTTGTTTTGTCTACCTAAATGTTTACTGTTTACTGTGAGCGATTTGTAGTGCCAAATTTCCCTCTGGATGATTCAAGTATTTCTATTCTATTCTAATAAAGAACCTTCTCTCCTGTGTCTCCCCTACTCCGTCTCCCTTTCAGCCTTCCTACTGTCTCAATAAAGAACCTTCTCTCCTGTGTCTCCCTTACTGTCTCCCTCTCAGCCTTCCTACTGTCTCAATAGAGAACCTTCTCTCCTGTGTCTCCCCTACTCTGTCTCCCTCTCAGCCTTCCTACTGTCTCAATAAAGAACCTTCTCTCCTGTGTCTCCCCTACTCTGTCTCCCTCTCAGCCTTCCTACTGTCTCAATAAAGAACCTTCTCTCCTGTGTCTCCCCTACTCTGTCTCCCTCTCAGCCTTCCCTACTGTCTCAATAAAGAACCTTCTCTCCTGTGTCTCCCTTACTGTCTCCCTCTCAGCCTTCCTACTGTCTCAATAAAGAACCTTCTCTCCTGTGTCTCCCTCTCAGCCTTCCTACTGTTCCTTACAGTCATAGGAAATAAACAAAAAAAGATTATGGGTAGTGTCATCTATTTTCTCCAGTGCCTCCCCACAGTGCTGTTAGTGTAATAGTACAGTGGCTACTGTAGAAACTAAACATGGTCTATAAATCAGACAATTTCATAAATAGCCTAGACAATAACTCTGGCAACTGCCACAGTCATCCTTTCCAGTTAACTCTCCATGGAGCTGAGCTGTAATGATGAATGTTCCCTGATCCAGACCAGAGGGTCCCAGGAAGACTAGACTCACCGCCCCGCAGAGCACAACATCTACCCTCATGACCAGGAAATCAGTGTTGGTACTGTTGCAGTCACCTCCTACATATTTTCCAGTTCATTCTCTTTGGAAGTTTGTGTATGCGTGTGTGTGTGCGTGTGTGTGTGTGTGTGTGTAGTAGTAGTAGTAGTAGTAGTAGTAGTAGTAGTAGTAGTAGTAGTAGCAGTAGTAGTAGTAGTAGTAATAGTAGTAGTAATAGTAATAGTATTAGTAGTAATAGTAATAGTAGTAGTACGTAGTAGTAAGTAGTAATAGTAGTAGTAATAGTAATAGTATTAGTAGTAATAGTAATAGTAATAGTAATAGTAATAGTAATAGTAGTAGTAGTAGTAGTAGTAGTAGTAGTAGTAGTAGTAGTAGTAGTAGTAGTAGTAGAGGAAATACTTTGGTATTTTTTAAAGGAATTCTTAGTCGACTTGACTAATAGTCATGGATTTTGTAAATTAATCAATTTAGTAATCGACAAATCTATACCAGTGTTTTTCCCACATGCAATAATAAATCCTCTTTAAATCTAGTGCTTACCACTACAGTGCTTACCTCATAATTCAGTGTGGGCAAAAAGAACAAGAACAAATCCACTAACAAAGTGTTGGTAGATTGATTAATCAACTAAGAGCGGACAGCTCTAGTATTACCATCATTAGGTGTGTAGCCACCAGAGGTACTTTATTAGGAGGTGTGTAGCCACCAGAGGTACTTTATTAGGAGGTGTGTAGCCACCAGAGGTACTTTATTAGGTGTGTAGCCACCAGAGGTACTTTATTAGGTGTGTAGCCACCAGAGGTACTTTATTAGGAGGTGTGTAGCCACCAGAGGTACTTTATTAGGAGGTGTGTAGCCACCAGAGGTACTTTATTAGGTGTGTAGCCACCAGAGGTACTTTATTAGGAGGTGTGTAGCCACCAGAGGTACTTTATTAGGTGTGTAGCCACCAGAGGTACTTTATTAGGTGTGTAGCCACCAGAGGTACTTTATTAGGTGTGTAGCCACCAGAGGTACTTTATTAGGAGGTGTGTAGCCACCAGAGGTACTTTATTAGGAGGTGTGTAGCCACCAGAGGTACTTTATTAGGTGTGTAGCCACCAGAGGTACTTTATTAGGAGGTGGTGTAGCCACCAGAGGTACTTTATTAGGAGGTGTGTAGCCACCAGAGGTACTTTATTAGGTGTGTAGCCACCAGAGGTACTTTATTAGGAGGTGTGTAGCCACCAGAGGTACTTAATTAGGAGGTGTGTAGCCACCAGAGGTACTTTATTAGGAGGTGTGTAGCCACCAGAGGTACTTTATTAGGTGTGTAGCCACCAGAGGTACTTTATTAGGTGTGTAGCCACCAGAGGTACTTTATTAGGTTTGTAGCCACCAGAGGTACTTTATTAGGAGGCGTGTATAGCCAACCAGAGGTACTTTATTAGGTGTGTAGCCACCAGAGGTACTTTATTAGGTGTGTAGCCACCAGAGGTACTTTATTAGGAGGTGTGTAGCCACCAGAGGTACTTTATTAGGAGGTGTGTAGCCACCAGAGGTACTTTATTAGGAGGTGTGTAGCCACCAGAGGTACTTTATTAGGAGGTGTGTAGCCACCAGAGGTTATTTATTAGGAGGTGTGTAGCCACCAGAGGTACTTTATTAGGAGGTGTGTATAGCCAACCAGAGGTTATTTATTAGGAGGTGTGTAGCCACCAGAGGTACTTTATTAGGTGTGTAGCCACCAGAGGTACTTTATTAGGAGGTGTGTAGCCACCAGAGGTACTTTATTAGGTGTGTAGCCACCAGAGGTACTTTATTAGGAGGTGTGTATAGCCAACCAGAGGTTCTTAATTAGGAGGTGTGTAGCCAACCAGAGGTTCTTAATTAGGAGGTGTGCGTAGCCAACCAGAGGTTCTTAATTAGGAGGTGTGCGTAGCCACCCAGAGGTTCTTAATTAGGAGGTGTGCGTAGCCACCCAGAATGCTGACCAAAACAAGCTCAAAAAAGAAAGTTACCGTTCACATTCCTCTGAGAACGACTTCGTAAAAAAGACACACGCACAGACACACAATGTGCTGTCGTCATACGCAACGCAAAGGTGTGGGCACACACACACACACACACACACACACACACACACACACACACACACACACACACACACACACACACACACACACACACACACACACACACACACACACACACACACACACACACACACACACACACACACACACACAGTTTAACAGGCATTCCAGCTCTACCACTCACCTCAATAAAACATGTATGTGAAGGGCAGCATGGTCAAGGCAGACCTAGTAAACTAACTGGGATGTGTCTCTCTGTGTATGTTATACAGTATGTATTGTATGTCCGTGTATTTTTTATTTTTTTTTAACTTCATTTTTTAGCGTTTATCGCTTTTTCTGGTCAAGCATGACCGACAGAAACAGGTTGAATGGGATATAGATCAGGGGAAGACACTGAGAAAATACGGCGAGTCCGGGAGTCGAACTCGTGTACCCCAGATCCGTGACGCGCACGGTTGTCCCCGACGCCGAAATAGCGCCGAGATACGCGGTGAGCTACTGGAGCTCCCCTGTCCGTGTATTTTCATGTATGTGCAGATATACTTTTATGCTTTAATGTTTGTGTGTAAGCATGCTCTTGTTCTTTACAGTGTGTTTGTGTGTAAGCATGCTCTTGAACCCAGGGGGTATAGCACCCACACCGCTACAGGGATGTTGTGTTGGGTAGAACCCAGGAGGTATAGCACCCACATCGCTACAGGGACGTTGTGTTGGGTAGAACCCAGGGGGTATAGCACCCACATCGCTACAGGGACGTTGTGTTGGGTAGAACCCAGGGGGTATAGCACCCACATCGCTACAGGGACGTTGTGTTGGGTAGAACCCAGGGGGTATAGCACCCACATGGCTACAGGGACGTTGTGTTGGGTAGAACCCAGGGGGTATAGCACCCACATCGCTACAGGGACGTTGTGTTGGGTAGAACCCAGGGGGTATAGCACCCACATCGCTACAGGGACGTTGTGTTGGGTAGAACCCAGGGGGTATAGCACCCACATCGCTACAGGGACGTTGTGTTGGGTAGAACCCAGGGGGTATAGCACCCACACCGCTACAGGGACGTTGTGTTGGGTAGAACCCAGGGGGTATAGCACCCACATGGCTACAGGGACGTTGTGTTGGGTAGAACCCAGGGGGTATAGCACCCACATCGCTACAGGGACGTTGTGTTGGGTAGAACCCAGGAGGTATAGCACCCACATGGCTACAGGGACGTTGTGTTGAGTAGAACCCAGGGGGTATAGCACCCACATGGCTACAGGGACGTTGTGTTGGGTAGAACCCAGGGGGTATAGCACCCACATGGCTACAGGGACGTTGTGTTGGGTAGAACCCAGGGGGTATAGCACCCACATCGCTACAGGGACGTTGTGTTGGGTAGAACCCAGGGGGTATAGCACCCACATGGCTACAGGGACGTTGTGTTGGGTAGAACCCAGGGGGTATAGCACCCACACCGCTACAGGGACGTTGTGTTGGGTAGAACCCAGGGGGTATAGCACCCACATGGCTACAGGGACATTGTGTTAGGTAGAACCCAGGGGGTATAGCACCCACACCGCTACAGGGACGTTGTGTTGGGTAGAACCCAGGGGGTATAGCACCCACACCGCTACAGGGACGTTGTGTTGGGTAGAACCCAGGGGGTATAGCACCCACACCGCTACAGGGACGTTGTGTTGGGTAGAACCCAGGGGGTATAGCACCCACATGGCTACAGGGACGTTGTGTTGGGTAGAACCCAGGGGGTATAGCACCCACATGGCTACAGGGACGTTGTGTTGGGTAGAACCCAGGGGGTATAGCACCCACATGGCTACAGGGACGTTGTGTTGGGTAGAACCCAGGGGGTATAGCACCCACATCGCTACAGGGGTGGACGGGACCGGACGAGGTGGTTAGTGGTGTGTCGGGGGGGGGTATGAGTCTGTGGCTGAACGTGCTTCTCATCTTGGCTAGCTCCTCATAGAGGGGGTGGGGGGGGGTTATCCAGGATAGCGGCCAGCTTCCTTCTCATCCTCCTCTCTGCCTCCACCTCTAGTTTGACCAGCTCGAGTCCCACCGTGGAGCTATAGCCTTCCTCACCAGCTTGTTCAGTTCTCCCTCAACACTGACCCTAGAATCTGACCACTATCTGAGAGGCCTCACAGGGTAGAGGTTAATGGTGGGGAGAGGGAGAGAGAGAGAGAGAGAGAGAGAGAGAGAGAGAGAGAGAGAGAGAGAGAGAGAGAGAGAGAGAGAGAGAGAGAGAGAGAGAGAGAGAGAGAGAGAGAGAGAGAGAGAGAGAGAGAGAGAGAGAGAGCAAGGAGGATGTGTAACAGAATAAGGCCACATTCCTTGTTGAAATGGACCATCAGTCATCAACATCAAACACTATCCCCTCTTCCCCATCCTTCTCTCTCTCTCTCTCCTTCCCCACCCCCCATCAATCATTTTCTCTCCATCTACCCAGCCCCCCTCTTCTCTCTCTACCCCCTCCTCGTCCTCGCTCTCTCTCAATACAACCCCCCCCCCCCCCGTCTCTGCGGAAATGCAGATCAACATCATGCAAATAAACAACCCCCGGGTGGTAAGGGTTGGGTATCTAACGCACGCGCGCACATACACACACACACACACACACACACACTTAGTGTGTCCTTAGTCCTTGGGGTCCTTAGTGTGTGTGTGTGTGTGTGTGTGTGTGTGTGTGTGTGTGTGTGTGTGTGTGTGTGTGTGTGTGTGTGCGTGTGTGCGTGCGTGCGTGCGTGCGTGCGTGTGTGTGGGCAAGGCTTATCTTTGCTTATTGGGAACTGTAGTAGCTACCATGGAAAAGAGTAAAGATTATGATAGAAAACACATTTCCTCAAAGATTAAGTTAAAACATTTACCTTTATTGGTTATAAACAGCATAAGAATGAAATAATCCATACCTCCACCCTACACAATACGATTTGGCTGTAATAATATCTTCAATAACAATGGTAAAAAAGATGGAACTTCAATCCCCAGGTCTATAGACAGTTTCACAGGAATTCTGTTGGTACGGAACAGTTTGGACCCAAGTGAATTTTCAAGTCAAGTTGGACAGACAGACACTCAGACAGTCTGCACAAACCCAGGTGCCCACACACACACAACACAGACACAGACACAGACACACAGACACACACACACACACACACACACACACACACACACACACACACACACACACACACACACACACACACACACACACACACACACACAGTAGACAATTAATCATGTAGATTGACAGTGTGACAGAGGGATATTGTAAGAGCAACAGGTTTGGGCTCTGTTCCTTCTCAGGCCTGTTTTAAATGACATCACTTTTAACTACATAAAACCCCAGGTTCCACACGGCTGTTTCCTATGTGTGTTTGTCTTACTGTACCCACGTGCGGCTGGGAGGCGTTCTGCTGCCACGTCCATTTCTAGCATTAGAACTGTTTTTACGATACTTTGTTATGATAAAAAAAACCGAATTTAAATTGTTTAGCTTTTTGGTGTCGGCAGACAGGCGTTGTGTGGACAGGATTCCACTGATGTCATGGTTTCATTGTTAGGCTGCACCACCACCACCACCACGAGGCAGGAACACCGTCAGGGTAGACTGGAAACACACTGAATATTCTTTACTTTTGACTTCATGCGTGTGTCAAAATAGTCTGAATAAAGACTGAATATTCCTTACTTTTGACTTCATGCGTGTGTCAAGTCAAAGTAGTCTGAATGAAGACTGAATATTCTTTACTTTTGACGTCATGCGTGTGTCAAAATAGACTGAATAAACGCAGACTATTCTTTACTTTTGACTTCATGCGTGTGTCAAAATAGACTGAATAAAGGCAGACTATTCTTTACTTTTGACTTCATGCGTGTGTCAAAATAGACTGAATAAAGGCTGACTATTCTTTACTTTTGACTTCATGCATGTGTCAAGTCAAAGTAGTCTGAATAAAGACTGAATATTCTTTACTTCTGACTTCATGCGTGTGTCATAGTAGAAACTAAAGCGATGTTACTTGTCTGCAGTGCCCCTGGGGGCCGGGGGGTGTAGTAGTACAGGGCAGTGCCCCTGGGGGCCGGGGGGTGTAGTAGTACAGGGTGTAAAAGTGCCACAGCAACAACCAACATGAAGCGTCGGCCTGCGTCTCTCTCCTGTGCTCGTTGCCGTCCTGCTCAGACGGAGCACTTTGCACGATGCAGATCACGTCAACGCAGAACTCTTTTAACCCTTTCACTGCCACACGACAGAAGGTTAACCCTTTACTATCACACAACCGACGGCGATGCTCCATCATTAGCATCATTAGCTCCGCATTTGCGGAGCTAATGATGCTAATGATGGAGCATCGCCGTCGGTTGTGTGATAGTAAAGGGCTAACCTTCTGTATTGTCACAGTGAAAGGGTTAACCGGCTGTCGTGTGGCAGTGAAAGGGTTAACCTACGAGCCCCTCCCATTTACCACTGCTGCTTCTCTGTACCGTAACTCTTCGAAAAAAGCTCAGTGCCATCTGAAAGCCAAGGAGCTGAGCTTTCTTCACATATAGGCTCATTACGGTAAAAAAAAAAATGGGTGTTATTGAGGAAGTAAACACAAGTAGAATTGTACCTGCTTCAAGGTCAACCACCGAGGTCAAATTCCACCTAGACAAAAGTGAGTAAAAAAGGAGCCTAAGAAGAATAAATCTTAAAAGGCCCAGGGTTCACAAACTTTATTGCAGTTGCATAATAGTTCCAAGTTCAAAATATACATGTGCAAAGTTAAATTGATGTTCAATTGCAGTGTCTACTTCACAAAAAACCTGTAAAAACCCCATTCCAATTTGAGTTTTTCTTGTCTAATAACAGTTTGATACACACTCAAAACATACAGTAAGTTAAAACAATAACAGACATTGAAAGCGGAAGTAGTTCTGAAATAAGGGTGAAAACCACTTACTCACAGCACATTCTCAGACAATTACACAACAATAACAACTACATATACCCAGGTGGACTGTTTCAGGCTTAGGCTTAAGACTGAGCGCATGGAGAGGTTGCTGGTCAGTGCGGACCGGTATTGAGCAGCCGTGTTGGTTAACAATGTTCGGGAGGTATATACAAAGAGTCTAAAAGATGCTGTGACACATCAGACCAAAACAAGAAATGTAAACAAAGTGCAATACTTTTTTTTTTATCCACTTTTTCTCCCATTTTCTATATTTTCTCCCATCCCAATTTCATATCATCCAATTCAACCCTCCCCTGTCACGAACGCTGTTTCTTGCCTCCCACAAGCCGGCTGCAATGTGGACTAAGTCATACATAGCACAAGTCCCCTCCGGTACTTGAGGTAACAGCAGTCGCATCTTTTCACCTGCGCAGCTCGATCTCTCAGTGGCGAGGAGTAACGCGTGGGAGGCACACGCTGCCCCCGACACTTCCTGATTCTACTGCGCAGGCGCACCAACCGACCTGTAGGAGTCGCTGTCCACAACGCCCGATCCCCACCCATCAGTTTCCCTCCCCCTAATACGGCCAATGTGTATTAGTACGGACGACCAGCTAAACTGAAAGCAAATGTGGAGCGCTGGGCTTGAACAGGCAAGCCCAGCGTCTCCAGATTTCGTGGCGAGCGCCTTGCCCACTACGCCACGTAGCCGCCCTAACAAAGTGCAATACTTTTAAATAAATCTTTTGCCCAGAGGTAGCTGTTTGACGGCATTACAGATTCTACCTTTAACACTTTCACCGCCGCACTACCAAAACGGTTAACCCTTTCACTGCGACAATACACAGAAGGTTAACCCTTTACTATCACACAACCGACCGTTGGTTGTGTGATAGTAAAGGGTTCACCTTTTGTTAAAGAATTACATTCAGAGCCACTTCTGTACAGAGAAGTAAGAATGCAAGGATGTGTGTGTGTGTGTGTGTGTGAGAGTGAGAGATAGTGAGTGAGAGTGAGAGTGAGAGAGAGAGAGAGTGAGAGAGATAGAGAGTGAGAGAGAGAGAGAGAGAGAGAGAGAGAGAGAGCGAGAGAGAGAGAGAGAGAGAGAGAGAGAGAGAGAGTGAATGGTGCAGCTGTCGCCCTCATCAACAGCACTCAGCCAAACCGCTGTCGACACATTCAGTCCATCGCTTCCCAAAGATAAACAACACCGGCATTTGCCAACAATGAGGGTTATGTGACCGCAATATTTAGTGGATTAAAACGAACATGGAAGCTATTTCCTGTGAATAACCGCAAGTAATAAGTTGTTTAAATACCAAACATGGAAGCTTATTTCCTGAATAACCATGAATGATAAGTTGATTATTACCAAATATGGAAACTACCTCCTGATAGTGTTGTCAGTCACAATACTGGGGAAATATCAATATTCAATAACATTTTTGATACCGTGAGGCCCTGTTCAGTTTCTTCAAATGAGTTTGCATCATACATTGTTATTCAACTACAGCTAGTCTGTGAGTGTGTTGTTTTAACACAGCTGGTAGTGTAGTCTGTGAGTGTGTTGTTTTAACACAGCTGGTAGTGTAGTCTGTGAGTGTGTTGTTTTAACACAGCTGGTAGTGTAGTCTGTGAGTGTGTTGTTTTAACACAGCTGGTAGTGTAGTCTGTGAGTGTGTTGTTTTAACACAGCTGGTAGTGTAGTCTGTGAGTGTGTTGTTTTAACACAGCTGGTAGTGTAGTCTGTGAGTGTGTTGTTTTAACACAGCTGGTAGTGTAGTCTGTGAGTGTGTTGTTTTAACACAGCTGGTAGTGTAGTCTGTGAGTGTGTTGTTTTAACACAGCTGGTAGTGTAGTCTGTGAGTGTGTTGTTTTAACACAGCTGGTAGTGTAGTCTGTGAGTGTGTTGTTTTAACACAGCTGGTAGTGTAGTCTGTGAGTGTGTTGTTTTAACACAGCTGGTAGTGTAGTCTGTGAGTGTGTTGTTTTAACACAGCTGGTAGTGTAGTCTGTGAGTGTGTTGTTTTAACACAGCTGGTAGTGTAGTCTGTGAGTGTGTTGTTTTAACACAGCTGGTAGTGTAGTCTGTGAGTGTGTTGTTTTAACACAGCTGGTAGTGTAGTCTGTGAGTGTGTTGTTTTAACACAGCTGGTAGTGTAGTCTGTGAGTGTGTTGTTTTAACACAGCTGGTAGTGTAGTCTGTGAGTGTGTTGTTTTAACACAGCTGGTAGTGTAGTCTGTGAGTGTGTTGTTTTAACACAGCTGGTAGTGTAGGCGAAGCATATCCAAACAGCACGCCTGCTGTGTTCAATCAAACCCGCTCACTAGGGGTGTAACGATGCGACCTCACAACGATTAATTTCGATGGCGATTATTCAGGCGACGATTCAATGTGTCATGAAATCTCTCCATTTGACCACGATACGATTAGATTAAATTTTTTTTTGTATCTACTTTTTCTCCCCCATTTTTCTGTATTTTTCTCCCATCCGAATTTTTTGTCGTATGGGCCAATTCCCCTCCCTCCCTTTCTGGTTGTTACGCGCATTTGCCCCCTACTTGCCCGGTCTAGGGAGGGTTGAAGACTATCCACACATGTCTCTCCTCCGATACACGCGGAGTCAGCCAGCCGCTTCTTTTTTCACCTGACAGCGAGGACTCTTATTGGGTGAGTGTAACGCGTGGGAGGATCACACTACCTCACCCAGATCCCTTCCCTCGCTGAGCAGGCGCCCCGACCGACCTGTAGGAGTCACTGTTTTACAACGACCAGGATACACACCCCACCGGCTTCCCACCCGCTGACACTGCCAATTGTGTCAGTATGGACGACCGACCAAGCCGGATGTACCGCTGGCAGCTGGATTCGATCCCACTGTCCCTGCGGTGGTAGGCAGACGCTTTTTCAAATCGATGCGGTTTGAATCGTCACATTAGAATCGATGCATTTCGATTAATCGAAGCATCGTTACACCCCTACCGCTCACGGAGGCTCTGCACTCACCATCTCTATACAACACCCTGACAAGACCTGCAGGCTGCTTTCAAGTGAGGTTCAAGAGGAGAGACGAGAGACAGCGCTGTGTGTCTGTCTGAGACACGCAGGCAGCTGATATAATGTGGAAAATTAGTATTGAAACCATTTCAAATATTCAGAATCAATATACAGTATATGGAAATGTTCTATATTTGAATAATATAAAATATTAAGTTGATTATACCAGATTATGGACAATTATTTCCTGAATAACATAACATAATAATATGGAAACAACTTCCTGAATAACACAATAATAAGTTGATTAGACCAAATATGTTTTTTTACATATTTTCATATACCAAAAGCACAAAATCATACTGACACACACACACACACACGTTTAAACACACACGCGCACACACACATAGACACACGTGTCAGATGTGTTACAGAGGGGTGCAAATGTGTGTGTGAGAGAGAGAGAGAGAGAGAGAGAGAGAGAGAGAGAGAGAGAGAGAGAGATACTGTGTGTTTTTCAATGAGTGAGAGTTTAAGTTTAAGTTTATTTGGATCCCCATTAGCCACAGCAGTGCTGGTTCTTCCTGGGGTCCGTAACACGTAAAATACAGTTACAGACTTTATACACTCACAACATTCACATGTCATACAGACAATTAAAACAACAATAAATACTCCTAATCAAATTCATAATACAATACAACAATACATACTCCTAATCAATTCATAATGCAATACAACAATACCTACTCATAATTAATTCATAATACAATACAGCATAATATACTATTTAGCTTTTACATACATTATCTATGTTCATATCAACTAATTATACAATATTTTAATAATATATCCATATCAGACACATACCTTTTCATCTACGTATATCCCTATCTCTTTATCAGACACATACATTTTCATTTACGTACACACTATCTATTAGGGAATGTCAATTTCTTTGGTTGAACATTTTGTTTTACCAAGATTCTGAAACGACATTTACTATTCTCCTCAACACTTTGATGTGCCGTGTGTGTGTATGTGTGTGTGTGTGTGTGTGATGTTGAGGAAATGAGAGAATAGATTTTTCAGCCCGCTTCTATAGCGTGCATAAGTACACATATACTATCGATAATCTAGCGTGTATTTGAAAACGATTCATAAATGGGCCGACAAATGACAACGTGTCTAGTGTATTCGAGAATATTCCAATAAATGTCGTTTATGGGGGAATCTTTCTATTTTCCGGAAATTTTCGAGAGAACGATAGCTTTTCGAAATGCTATAAAAAAGATATGAACAGATTTAAAAACAATCCGTTTCGACAATGTTGACTGCAAACAAGTCATTGATAAGCGACGGGCAGATTAGACACATAGTCATAATTTAAAACATAGATTATGTGTTTTTAACGCTAACATTGAAGTGGGTGGCGGCATTCAAGGGGGTAAAAAGGAAAACACGGCCGGCATCGAAAGTGTTAACATTTCTGGGAAGAGAGTTCCATTCCTGCATACCACGGAACATGACAGTTCACTTCAAGACATTCATACATTTTATTTACTCCGTTTTCCTGTGATAACGAGTTAATTTAATTTTGTTTTCTCGTGATAACGGGATAATTTTCTCGAGATCTCGGGAAAACGAAACGATAGTCTAGTTAGTATATATTAAATCACTGCAGGAAACATCATTCAGTGTCGCAATGTCAAAGGAGAAGGAGGATATTGATCACCGCGTCACATATCTCATCAATCAAGGCCTGACACAGGCTGAAATAGCTTCATGCCTTGCTGTTACAGATAATATACACATTAGTGTGCGTCATCTAAGAAGACGGTTAGCAAGGCTTCAGCTTTACCGGCGGCGCAATCAAAGTGAGCTCTCAAAGAGCACTATACGGGAGGCTGCAATTCAAAACTGGCCCCCGTATGTCCAAACCCCTCCCACCCCCTCCAAATGTACAGTTTCCTCCCCCTCGTATGTATATATTTTCTGTTAGGATCTCACTCTGTTTAACAGTACTGTATATTTGCATATCTTGTATGTCACAAATGTAACAGTACTGTGTATACCTGTATGTCATGTACCCCCCTGAAATAAATTAATCCGTTATCACGAGAAAACGGACTTCGTTATCTCGAGATAACGAGATGAATTAATCCGTTATCACGAGAAAACGGACTTCGTTATCTCGAGATAACGAGATAATAAGTCGTTATCACGAGAAAACAGACTTTGTTATCTCGAGATCTCGAGAAAATTATCGCGTTATCATGAGAAAACAAATTAAATGAACTCGTTATCACGGGAAACGTGTCTGGTGGAATGGTTGTGTCTGTCAAGACTCATAGATAAATTGTTATAAATAATTTAGGGGATCTTTTAACAAGAATATTCCTAGTGAATACAAGGAGAGTGAGAAGAGAGACAGTGTTCTTGTAGGTATGAGTGTATGTGTCTCAGAAAAAGAGATAAAGATAAAGAGAGCGAGAGAGATACAGAGAGACAGTGTTTTACAGGTAAGTATGTGTGTGTTGATGTAAAAAGACCTTGTATGATGGATGTAACCCTAAAGCACTGCTGCACAGAGGAGCCTTGTGTATCTAGCCAACAGGTGTGTGCGCGTGTACACTACACTATACTGACTCCTCTGTAGTCAAATCTTGGCCCCCGCAAATGTGAGTTATGAGTTTTTGACATAGAAAATGGACTTTATGGTTTCCATGGCAACATCAAACCCAGTTCTATGGTTCTGTAGGAGGAGCCAAAATGACACATGGCCCCTCGACTCTTGATCAAGTGGTGACTTTGCATGAATGTCCAAAAGTCGTTTTTTAAATTTTTTATTTATTTTTTTACAATTTACAAAGTCTGATTTCATCTCTGCGATCATTATATTTGTAGATCACTATGAGCGCATTTCGGTGAGCAGATGATCAACTAGCCCGGCTTAAAACTCTGGGAACAGTGTGTTTGGCCAACAGCTAGGCGAGCTGATCAGAATGATCAGATTCTATATTCATTTTGATTTTGAGGTCACAATTTGATTAGATTTGAAATTAAATTCAAATGTATTCATACCACACAGAGCTCTGATTATATATATCATGAAAAATACCTACCTCTAGTCCCTTTCCAACTGTGTGGTCAGTCAGTCCAAAGCTACTACTGTCTCTATCATCACCAACTCATCTCTTCTATCTAGGCCTGTACAGGAGGGGATTATCAACCCATTAGAAAGACATACGTCCACTCATGCTGCCTCTGTGATGTCATACAGCCTGGGGTGGTGGGGCCGGCTCTATATCATATTATATAATGACACAATGAGTGTGTGTGTGTGTGTGTGTGTGTGTGTGTGTGTGTGTGTGTGTGTGTGTGTGTGTGTGTGTGTGTGTGTGTGTGTGTGTGTGTGTGTGTGTGTGTGTGTGTGTGTGTGTGTGTGTGTGTGTGTGTGTGTGTGTGTGTGTGTGTGCGCTTTATACTCAGAAAGAGTACGAGAGAGTGCATCAGAGAGAGAGAGAGAGTGCATCAGAGAGAGAGAGAGAGAGAGTGTATCAGAGAGAGAGAGAGTGCATCAGAGAGAGAGAGAGAGTGCATCAGAGAGAGAGAGAGAGAGTGTATCAGAGAGAGAGAGTGCATCAGAGAGAGAGAGAGAGTGCATCAGAGAGAGAGAGAGAGTGTATCAGAGAGAGAGAGTGTATCAGAGAGAGAGAGAGAGTGCATCAGAGAGAGAGAGAGTGCATCAGAGAGAGAGAGAGTGCATCAGAGAGAGAGAGAGTGCATCAGAGAGAGTGCATCAGAGAGAGAGAGTGCATCAGAGAGAGAGAGTGCATCAGAGAGAGAGAGAGTGCATCAGAGAGAGAGAGTGCATCAGAGAGAGAGAGATTGCATCAGAGAGAGAGAGTGCATCAGAGAGAGAGAGAGTGTATCAGATAGAGAGAGAGTGCATCAGAGAGAGAGAGTGCATCAGAGAGAGAGAGAGTGCATCAGAGAGAGATAGAGTGTATCAGAGAGAGAGAGAGAGTGCATCAGAGAGAGAGAGAGTGCATCAGAGAGAGAGAGAGAGAGAGAGTGCATCAGAGAGAGAGAGAGTGCATCAGAGAGAGAGAGAGTGCATCAGAGAGAGAGATAGTGTATCAGAGAGAGAGAGAGTGCATCAGAGAGAGAGAGTGCATCAGAGAGAGAGAGAGAGTGCATCAGAGAGAGAGAGAGAGAGTGCATCAGAGAGAGAGAGAGAGTGCATCAGAGAGAGAGAGAGCATCAGAAAGAGTATGATAGAGAGAGCATCAGAAAGAGTATGATAGAGAGAGCATCAGATAGAGTAAGATAGAGAGAGTGCATCAGAGAGAGTAAGATAGAGAGTGCACCAGAGAGAGTAAGATAGAGAGAGCATCAGATAGAGTAAGATAGAGTGCATCAGATAGAGTAAGATAGAGAGAGCATCAGATAGAGTAAGATAGAGAGTGCACCAGAGAGAGTAAGATAGAGAGTGCACCAGATAGAGAAAGAGAGAGAGTGCATCAGATAGAGAAAGAGAGAGAGTGCATCAGATAGAGTAAGATAGAGAGTGCACCAGATAGAGTAAGATAGAGAGAGCATCAGATAGAGAAAGAGAGAGAGTGCATCAGATAGAGAAAGAGAGAGAGTGCATCAGAGAGAGTAAGAGAGAGAGAGTGCATCAGAGAGAGTAAGATAGAGAGTGCATCAGATAGAGTAAGAGAGAGAGTGCATCAGATAGAGTAAGAGAGAGAGAGTGCATCAGATAGAGTGTACAGTATGTGCATCAGAGGGAAAGATAAGGAGAAAGCAGTGCATCAGATAGAGTGTAGTTTTATCAGCTTATGTTGGCCTTCTGTGACAACCCATTTCACTGATTATGCATTAGCATCATCTCTCTCTCTCTCTCACCCCCCCCCTCTCTCATACACACACACACACACACACACACACACACACACACACACACACACACACACACACACACACACACACACACACACACACACACACACACACACACACACACACACACACACACACATTATTTGAGAGCCTCCATTTAGGTCATTTCACATCAACAGTGTCCTGTTGAGACCTCCGCTTCCTGCAGAGAGAAACCTTTGGTAGTGTGTGGTAGTGAAAGGGTCAAAGTGCTCAGATAGGAGAGAAAAAGTCGAGAGAGAAGTGGGAGGGAGATATCAAAAGAGTGACAGAGGTGAGAAAGAGTGATGGGCAGATTTATATATTTATATTACATGATCCTAGAACTGAAATCGTCTCACAGGTGCCATTCCCCTGATCCGCCACTAGGGGCATACTCCATCAGTTAACAGTGAGTGAGTGAGTGAGTGAGTGAGTGAGTGAGTGAGTGAGTGAGTGAGTGAGTGAGTGAGTGAGTGAGTGAGTGAGTGAGTGAGTGAGTGAGTGAGTGAGTGAGTGAGTATCCACGCCGGCCTGTCATCATCACTTATTGGACACACTGTACTCACATTGATATTGATCCTAATAGACACTGTGGTCTGGTAGCATGCTGCTACCGTGTCATGAGTCATCCACACGCGGTGTTTACTTCCACAGGTCCTGACTCAAACCAGTACCACTCAGCCCTGATGGCCCCTGGTCACGTGACTGACTGGAAAGCAAACATTCCATTTCCCAGATGCACTCAGAAGTGACTCTGACCAATCACATCAACCGCTGGACACTTCCCTTGGGGCACAAATAGATTGCATTTTTTAGTCAGTGTGTTAAGGCATGTTTGCGTTTGTGTGTGTGTGTGTGTGTGTGTGTGTGTGTGTGTGTGTGTGTGTGTGTGTGTGTGTGTGTGTGTGGGGGGGGTTACAGTTAAACGTCTGTAGAGGGGTTTTCTAATCCATTACAAGTGTTTTGTTTCATATGCCTTCATTCATCTCT
Source organism: Notolepis coatsorum (assembly GCF_963971535.1). Classification (NCBI taxonomy): domain Eukaryota; kingdom Metazoa; phylum Chordata; class Actinopteri; order Aulopiformes; family Paralepididae; genus Notolepis; species Notolepis coatsorum. The sequence goes on from NC_140179.1 coordinate 47,357,881, forward strand.
GTCACATGATGTGCTACTATACTGTATACATAGACATTCAAATACCCCTTAGCTACATAACACTTAGCTTCAAATACCCCTTAGCTACATAACACTCCGCTTCAAATACCCCGTAGCTACAATACCACTTATATTCAAATACCCCTTAGCTACATAACACTTAGCTACAATACTGTACATCTTAGCTTCAAATCTCCCTTAGCTACAATACAGCTTAACTTCAAATACCCCTTAGCTACAATACCTACCATAGCTTTACAAATGACCCTGTGATATGACATCATTAAATGCAACGCGACACACACGGACAAGCTCTGTTAACGTTAACTCTGCTTAACTATAGCGTTTTAATCGAATTCTACACGTTGTCACCTAGATTGAATTCGGATAGTTGTGGTTATACTCTATGCTGTTCGTTTTAGCAACTTTTCGCCACAATTAGACGTTTAGTTTTCTAGAATCTGATGACGGAAAACCCCGCGGCTGCCTGGACAAGTGGTAGTTACCGACTCTGCCCCCTGGTTCACCTCTGACCTCCGCCAGCTCAAAACCACAGGTCGTCAACTGGAGCGGCTGTGCAAAAAAACCGGACTCTCAGTTCTGACCACCTCCACCATTACAAGAACGCTCTCTCCACTGCCAAATCCTCCTACTACTCCAACCTCATCATCAGTGGTAAAGGGAACAACAGAGTCCTCTTCTCCACAGTCAGCCACCTACTCCACCCCCCTCAAACCCTCCCTCCAGAAATCTCCACTGAGCAGTGCACTGCATTTCAGCAATTTTTTTATTCCAAAATCAATACCATTCACCTACAGCTGGCCTCATCATGCACCTCCCCATGTGATCCACCCTGGATGATCACCACCGGCCATCATTTTATCAGCTCACTCTCCAACTTCACCCCAGCATCAGAATACACCATCTCAGAGCTCATCCGTAAAGCCAAAACCACCACCTGTCAGCTCGATCCTCTTCCCACCACCCTCGTCAAAGCCTGCCTGCCATCACTCTCACCCATGATCACGGACATAATAAATTCATCCCTCGCCTCTGGAATCGTACCGCCCACTCTCAAACTGGCTGCAATCACCCCCATCCTCAAAAAACCTGGGCCCTCATTCATCAACGTGACGTAGAAAATGTTCTATTTCCATACTTAAGCACAGAATTTAGAATGTGTGCACGCACAAAAAAAACGGGATTCATCACACGTGCGTACACAGGTCCTACGCACACCTGTCATGATAAATATCACCTTGGTCCTACGCCGAGGCTCGTGCACACTTTCACGTATTTGCATACCAGAACCGCCCCGATTAACCATATACGGTAATGGAACACCCCCATGAAATGTGGAAAAGTGGACTAACCCAAGCGAACTCTGAGAGACTTCACTGAGAGCGAGATTGATCACTGAGGTCCGACCAACAACTTGAGCGTATAATCTTCGGTGCGCCGGGAGCTAAGGATGTTGACTGACCCAGTCCTGCTACAGAACCAGCACATTGACAGAAATAAATGACAAGAGATGACCCGACATTAAGCACTGTAATGACTGAAATTAAATCAATTTCAGCACGCCAACTCTGCGCTCTACAATGCCTATTGTGTGCGCTCGTCATGAGCCCGTGGTTCTGATCAGAGTCATTATGGCTTCAGTGGATAACCCTGATCTACATTGTGATGTTTTAGATACCCCAGTAATAACATTACAATTGAATTAAATACAATTAGGCCTGAATGAGACTCCGGCCACCGGCACATTATCAGCCAAAATGCGCGTTTATTGATGGAGCAAACTCTGAGAGATTGTTCACAGAGGCGCTGCCGAACCAAGATATAATATGATGTGTATAATATAATGTGTGTAGAGGCATATGATACAATCTATTTCGTTGTTGGTATTAGGTAGCCTATGAATTACATATAATAGCAGCCAGCCTACATTATTATGCAACAGTAACTTGCGCATATATAACACACAGCCCTGCGAAGCCTGCATACAGTAAACTAACTTGATCATTAATCTAGCTGTTGTATCTTTACGCTTATGAAAACATTAAATAATATGTATAGGCCGCCTATATTCTCAAATGGCTTAATGGCTATCCGAGTCCTCGATATCCTCGCGGACGGACCAGTATTTATATGATCATATCATATTCATATTCATATCATAGTTTACTCTATCAGCCTACCAGCATGTAATACGTTCTTTGTTAGAACTCAACTTGTTATTATTTTGCGCATAGATTGCAGAAATACGGGAACGTTTTGATTTAGGCTTTGACACAGAATACAAGTCATGATATCACCCACACGATATATGCTCTGTGTCCAGAGCATGTATGCTTTTCATTCATGTAAGACACATTTATTGCAAGGGTTTTGTATACACATACACTCAACAAATAACCTCTGTCTGTTCTCGTTGCAATGCGTTTATATCGTGGGTGTTCATATGACTTGTATTCTGCTTACAGCTTCGGGGTTCCACTTATTACGTTTAACAATGGCAAAGCCTTTTAAATAAAATGTATTATTATTATTATTATTATTATTATTATTATTATTATTATTATTATTATTATTATTATTATTATTATTATTATTATTATTATTATTATTATTATTCTTGTTTTTTATCTTTTAATATAACTGTCATGGTGCTGTTCCATTCAACATGGTCTAGTTTCTTCTACTTTTTCTTTTTTTAAATACTGCTGCAAGGGGGAAATGTATTGATTACTGTATGTATATCTGTCTATAGATATTGTGCACGACAATATAGTACAAATCCATACTGTTGCATGGATCCACAATGATACCTTCATATTCGGGCCACACAATTCGGCTTCTTAGATGGAAAACATACATGCAGTATAGACTGATCTACTGTAGCAGACTGGGCCTCAGGCCAGCGTGGAAACATACATGCAGTATAGA
>NC_140179.1:47365829-47395490 GCF_963971535.1 Notolepis coatsorum
GGGGTATTTTGTGAAACTTTGGGGTATTTCGTGATACTTTGTGGTATTCTAGGGCATACTTTGGGGTACTTTGGGGGTATTTTGGGGTACTTTGTGGTATACTTTGGTGTATTTTGGGGTACTTTGGGGTATTTTGGGGTACTTTGGGGTATTTTGGGGTATACTTTGGGGTACTTTGGGGTATACTTTGGTGTATTTTGGGGTATTTTGGGGTACTTTGGCGTATTTTCTGGTACTTTGTGGTGATTAGTAGGACCCTTTAACTGACGCTTTTATCCAAAGCGACTTACAAGTTCTGTACGACAAGTCATCAGGAAGGGCACAACTCTAGGAGATAGGGAGGTAGGGAGGGGTTTTAGTTTGTGTGGTGTGATAACAATGATAACAATGTTGAAATTGAGATGTTTTAGACTTTAGTTTAGTTTTACAACAGAAATACAAATGTTGTTATAATGAAAGTACCCAAAAAAGGCACCGCTGGGTAGGGGTGGGAATCACCAGTTTCATCATGATACGATACGATATCGATTCTTTGGACAACGATACGATATTTGCCGATATCACAAAGTCTCTCACGATACAATACGATTAGATTAGATTCAGGTGCCTGCAATCGATATGAGATGATATCATATGCCCATTTAACACAATCAGTAACATTTAGATCAACTAAAAAAAGGTAACGAAAATATCATTTGACATTTGTATTTTTGAGCTCTTCCAGACATTTAAAGGAAAATCAATCTATTGTTTTTAATACAAATAGACCTCCTGTTCACTGTAAAGTGCCACGTTTTGATATATTGAGCTTTAAACTTTAAGCTCCATTTTTTGGAACTCAAAACTCAACCTAAAACCCCTCCCTACCTCCCTCTCCCAAACCGTTCCTACAACAATTTGTTGATGTTGCATGATCATGTATAGGCCTACATTTATTATGTATTATATTGTTTATGTTTAAATAACATTTAAACATCAAACTCCTCTGACCTCATCTGGTCTTTCCAAAGACGCGCGCACACACACACAGAAAGGGAGAATGCTATGCTGTAACGTCTACACACACGGAGCTACTGCTGTTGTTCTTGGGCGGATATGAGACTCGCCACAGGATTTTCAAAATAAGAGTATCGATATGAATCGATCTTATTACATTGCATCGATCCGATTCGATTGTTGATAATTACATCGATGTATCGATCTGGATCGATGTATCGTCCCACCCCTACCGCTTGGGTACCGGCATCGATTCAAATGTGAACGGTGCCCAACCCTAGTGTGTGTGTGTGTATGTTTGTGCTAGTGTGTGTGTGTGTGTCCAGAACAATAGCAGCCATCTGAGGCTGTCACAGTGTCGCTGTGATGTCCTGCCTCTGTGTCTGGCTCCACAATGCACACGCATGCATGCACGCACGCACACACACACACACACACACACACACACACACACACACACACACACACACACACACACACACACACACACACACACACACACACACACACACACACACACACACACACACACACACACACACACACACACACACACACACACACACACACACACACACACACACACACACACACACACACACACACACACACACACACACACACACACACACACACACACACACACACACACACACACACACACACACACACAATGTTCAACACGTGGTAATGATGTCACTCTCATCTCATCTCTTCTTATCTTCTCAAAAGAGTAGCAGAGCAAAGCTAATGATAACTGTTTCATTTACAGTATGTGAATGGAAAATGCTGAAACAATTTGCACCATACTCCAGGAGGTACAGTATCGTTTAATAACTCAGCTTTGGGTGATCTAACCTAGTTTTCTAGTTAGTCAATTAGCCAAGCTTTCTAACCAAGTAGGGTCCATTTGATACAGTTGGTAGTTTATAGCAGATTAGTTTGTGCTAATGCTAACCGTTTCATGCATCTGGATGGAAAATGCTAACATTAGTGCCATACAACTTCAGGGTCCATTTGATACATTTGATGGTTTATAGCTAAACATTTCACCTCAGGCAGCTGAATAAATGTGGCTCCAGATTCAGATTCAGATAACTTTAATCACCATATTATGTAAAAAAATTCAAAACACATAGGAACGTGATACAGTGCATAAACTTTTTTCACAGATAAAACATTTGTGCAAAACAGGGCAAAACAACAGGACAAAACGAGACAATAAAGTGCAATGGAAAATAGAGTTTAAAATGCCAGCCCTAGCAGCCTTCCAGATCCTCCAGGCCTCTTCCACAGAGGCACGGCGAGAGCACACGGTCTGGATGCACGGTGCTACCAGGGTCGTGCAAACAGCCCAGAACACCTGTGGACGTGAGCTTCCCTCCATCCAGGATATATACAATGGAAAGTCTCTCAGCAAAGCCCACAAGAATATGAAAGATCCTAGTCACCCCAACCACCAACTGTTTCAGCTGATGACGTCCGGAACAATGGTACAGCGGCCTCAAGGCCCGGAACCAGCAGACTCCAGGTCAGTCAGACTGATGACAAATAACACTATACAGTCAGACTGATGACAAATAACACTATACAGTCAGACCGATGACAAATAACACTATAACACTATACAGTCAGACTGATGACAAATAACACTATAACACTATACAGTCAGACTGATGGACAAACAACACTATACAGTCAGACTGATGGACAAACAACACTATACAGTCAGACTGATGGACAAACAACACTATACAGTCAGACTGATGGACAAACAACACTATACAGTCAGACTGATGGACAAACAACACTATAACTACCCTGCCTGTGACTGTGGTATTGTAATCTAGTGGTGTTGTATCGCTGTTTATGCTGCTGATTTGCACACACTATACCAGTGATCATCGGGCCACATCATCAGGCCCACTACAGAATATGTGAGGTATGTTAATGTCAATAATGAATTCAGAATATGTGAGGTATGCTCCAGTATTTAGGAGGGCCAGGCGCCATGAGGGCTTAATTGTATCGCCCCCTCTGTATACGCTTTATGTGGCTGCGGGTCCTGGTGGTGGCGGGGGGCGCCGGGACCGGGGGAGATGGGCCGGCCCGCGGGGGTAGCATTCCCGTCGCCGTGCATGGCGGTGTGTGAGAGGCGCACGGGCTGTTTGTGTTTTCCTTCGGTCATGACATGCTTTATCGGGGGGGGGGGGTTTGGATGTGGTAGGGATTGATGTGTGGGGTGTTTGTTTGGGGAGCTGCCTGTTCCGGGGGGGGGGGGGGGGGGGGTTCACATGCCTTCGAGCAACATTGTACTTATTTTATCCCTATTCTTAAGTCTGCACGTTTGCATTGCACTACTTTTATTGTCTTTTATACCTATTCTTATGTCTGCAATTTATGCATTGTTTTTTATTCCGTCAATTGTGTGTGCTGATGTTCATTTTATACTAATTGCTGTGGTGCACTCTGGACTGTGGTCCATGTGTGGGAAAAAAAAGTACTATATAGATAGTTATTAATATTTATTATTGTTATATTGTAGAAATGTGTGCATTGAAATGTCTGTAAAGTCTCGACGACATTGAAAAGGAGGGTGACCTCGATTGTCTTTTTGAGAATAAATAAAGGTTCGAATGAATGAATGTATCTGGAGACAAATAGCGAAAACAACTAAATACATGGGAAATACGTGACTATCGCTCAGCTGTTGTTTCAAAACAATGGATGGTGTGCTGTTGTTTCAGAACCATGGACAGCGCCGTTTGTTGTGTGCAGGCAAGGTGACACTTGAACAAATTCTCATCTTTCATGAATTGAATGCGACTTGTGCCGTAAATTCATGCAAGAATGGGGACAAATGAATAGCTCTTTATTTAAGGGAATATCCAGCTTTCAAGCTGGCAACGTTTCTGCGACAATAACCCCCTGACAGCACACGGTATGACTCTTTGAAAGTGGCAGAATGTCTTATATGATGGTTCACTAGTTTTACCATATTTAAATTACTGTGCTGAAGTCTGGGGAAACACTTATAATTCTACACTACAACCACTTTTTATACTCCAAAAAAGGGCCATAAGGATAGTTCACATTGCAGGTTATCGTGATCACACATTAAAGTTAAATGATCTTGTGGAATTTAAAACAGCACAATTAATGTATAAAGCAAAAGGTCATGTACTTCCAGGAAACATTCAAGAACTGTTCTTTGATAGGGAGGGGGGTTATAATCTGAGGGGAGAACTCAATTTAAAAGTTCTAAATGTACGCACTACCATGAGAAGACACTGCATCTCAATATGTGGAGTGAAACTGTGGAACAGTCTAAATGTGGTGCTAAAGCAATGTCCAAACATGAGACAATTCAAACTGATGTATAAGGAAATGATGTTCACGAGGTACAGGGATGAGGAAGGGACTTGATATTCACGGGTGTTTACATTTTAATTGTATTTCTTTCGTGTTTTACATATAGTTTATATATATATATATATTTTTTTTTTTTATGTTTTAAAATAGTACACTAATTTGAGTTGTGGAAAAGGGGTAGGATTAAATAAGTGTATACTTCTTCCTACTCCTTTTCAAACATGTACATTTAGTTATGTTTTGCTTTTGTTTAGTTATTATTTTGTTTGAGTTATGTTTTGATTTTGTTTAGTTATTTATTTTGTTTGTATTCATTTACATGTTCGAAATAAAGATTTCAAATCAAATCAAATGGTGACGCCTAAGATTGTATTCTTTGCAACAGTGATCCTTTCATTGTAAATGAGGCATACAGGTTTAACATGATGATGAATGTGTTGAATGAATCAGTCCATTAATTAAAGCTGCACTTTTTTACATGTCAACCTTCCGCTTTAGGCTCTTTTTTTAGGGTGACTTTGTTGCTCACCTGCATCATGGCAAACAATTCAAAAGGCTTTTCTTTCTGGAAGCGCTTTCCACCAATCAGAACACAGTGCATAATAGCGTCATTGATGGGGACATGAGATAGCTCCCCAAAAGTGAAGCCAAAATAGGTGTTAGGGGTCTGTTCACACTGATACAGGTGTTAGGGGTCTGTTCACACTGATATAGGTGTTAGGAGTCTGTTCACACTGATATAGGTGTTAGGGGTCTGTTCACACTGATATAGGTGTTAGGGGTCTGTTCACACTGATATAGGTGTTAGGAGGAGTCTGTTCACACTGATATAGGTGTTAGGGGTCTGTTCACACTGATATAGGTGTTACGAGGGGTCTGTTCACACTGATATAGGTGTTAGGAGGAGTCTGTTCACACTGATATAGGTGTTAGGAGTCTGTTCACACTGATATAGGTGTTAGGAGGAGTCTGTTCACACTGATATAGGGGGTCTGTTCACACTGATATAGGTGTTAGGGGGAGTCTGTTCACACTGATATAGGTGTTAGGAGTCTGTTCACACTGATACAGGTGTTAGGGGTCTGTTCACACTGATATAGGTGTTAGGAGTCTGTTCACACTGATATAGGTGTTAGGGGTCTGTTCACACTGATATAGGTGTTAGGGGGAGTCTGTTCACACTGATATAGGTGTTAGGGGTCTGTTCACACTGATATAGGTGTTAGGGGTCTGTTCACACTGATATAGGTGTTAGGAGTCTGTTCACACTGATATAGGTGTTAGGGGTCTGTTCACACTGATATAGGTGTTAGGAGGAGTCTGTTCACACTGATATAGGTGTTAGGGGTCTGTTCACACTGATATAGGTGTTACGAGGGGTCTGTTCACACTGATATAGGTGTTAGGAGGAGTCTGTTCACACTGATATAGGTGTTAGGAGTCTGTTCACACTGATATAGGTGTTAGGAGGAGTCTGTTCACACTGATATAGGGGGTCTGTTCACACTGATATAGGTGTTAGGGGGAGTCTGTTCACACTGATATAGGTGTTAGGAGTCTGTTCACACTGATACAGGTGTTAGGGGTCTGTTCACACTGATATAGGTGTTAGGAGTCTGTTCACACTGATATAGGTGTTAGGGGTCTGTTCACACTGATATAGGTGTTAGGGGGAGTCTGTTCACACTGATATAGGTGTTAGGGGTCTGTTCACACTGATATAGGTGTTAGGGGTCTGTTCACACTGATATAGGTGTTAGGAGTCTGTTCACACTGATATAGGTGTTAGGGGTCTGTTCACACTGATATAGGTGTTAGGAGTCTGTTCACACTGATATAGGTGTTAGGAGTCTGTTCACACTTATATAGGTGTTAGGGGTCTGTTCACACTGATATAGGTGTTAGGGGTCTGTTCACACTGATATAGGTGTTAGGAGGAGTCTGTTCACACTGATATAGGTGTTAGGGGTCTGTTCACACTGATATAGGTGTTAGGGGTCTGTTCACACTGATATAGGTGTTAGGGGTCTGTTCACACTGATATAGGTGTTAGGGGTCTGTTCACACTGATATAGGTGTTAGGAGGAGTCTGTTCACACTGATATAGGTGTTAGGAGGAGTCTGTTCACACTGATATAAGTGTTAGGGGTCTGTTCACACTGATATAGGTGTTAGGAGGAGTCTGTTCACACTGATATAGGTGTTAGGGGTCTGTTCACACTGATATAGGTGTTAGGGGTCTGTTCACACTGATATAGGTGTTAGGGGTCTGTTCACACTGATATAGGTGTTAGGAGTCTGTTCACACTGATATAGGTGTTAGGGGTCTGTTCACACTGATATAGGTGTTAGGGGTCTGTTCACACTGATATAGGTGTTAGGGGTCTGTTCACACTGATATAGGTGTTAGGGGTCTGTTCACACTGATATAGGTGTTAGGAGTCTGTTCACACTGATATAGGTGTTAGGGGTCTGTTCACACTGATATAGGTGTTAGGGGTCTGTTCACACTGATATAGGTGTTAGGGGTCTGTTCACACTGATACAGGTGTTAGGAGTCTGTTCACACTGATATAGGTGTTAGGGGTCTGTTCACACTGATATAGGTGTTAGGAGTCTGTTCACACTGATATAGGTGTTAGGGGTCTGTTCACACTGATATAGGTGTTAGGGGTCTGTTCACACTGATATAGGTGTTAGGGGTCTGTTCACACTGATATAGGTGTTAGGGGTCTGTTCACACTGATATAGGTGTTAGGGGTCTGTTCACACTGATATAGGTGTTATACTCTACAGCCACTTTGCACCCACTACACCCACACTGTGTTTATTGTATTGTAAATCAGTGCTATTTTATTGATGCTTATGCTGCTATTTGTATAGCTTTCTTTTTTTCCGTCCTACTCGATGATGCTGCTACAAGGCCGAGGAGCCAGGAAGAAAATAAGTCCACTCCTCTATGCTGTAATAGTGTATGAATGATGTGACAATAAATCTAAATCTAAATCTGATTGAAAATGGAAAAATAAAATGGCACTTGAGCTGAAAGGGAGCCGTCAATCAAGCATGATCTGACTGTGCCCCCCCCGCCATCCTGAGAAATGGTCTGAGTAGCCAGATGAGCTGTTTTTGAGCTTGGTTTTATAATAGTTATTAAGTTTGGATCATTCAAACTGGGCGGTTAACACTTTGGGTGCCGTTCACGTAGATCTACATTTCTGTGGCCCGACGGTTGAGTGCCTGAAACGTAGATCTACGTTTTTTTCTCATGGTATGTCTTTTATTCGCTATTCATAATTCAGCAGGGCACCTTGTGCATGCTGTTCTGAGTGTGTCTGAGATTGCAGACGGTCAATACCGCCGCCTACCGCCTTGTGGCAGCTACTGCACCTCCATTAGAAACGATGTGGTTTGTTATCTGGGCCGAGCTGAGTCGTGCGGGCGGGGTTTAAATACTCCGGCAAACCAAGCGGTCACCATCATACATCTACGAGGCTGCCCCCCCCCCCCCCCCCCCCTCGTTCATATGCAATGCCGAATAACGTGGCACGGACTCCGTGGCGATCAGATAATTGGATTTTTTTTTGCACTACATCAGAGACAAGGTAAGAACACTATATATCAAATCTTGCGTTGATCTGATATTTCTTTCTCCCGTGATCGAAGCTATCTGTGTGGAATGTGTTGTGCTTTTTACCGTTGGCTGCGGTGGGGGGGGGGGGGGGGGGGGGGGCGGGGGGGCAAGCGCCCCGCTACAAGCCCCATTTCATGGATGCATGAGGAAGGATAATAACGATAATCTAGCGTTGATTTCAGGAAGATTCGACAATCAGGCGAAAAATTCCAACATGATAAGTGGATTCCACTAAAACGCTATTATCGCGTCTTTTTCCTGGGATTACTAAGAATCACCCAAACTATATTCATATTCAAAACGGTATAAAACGGAAATGTACCGATGAAAAAAGTATCTGTTTTTTGCATGTTGACCAGAAGCAACTCACTGACAATCGACGGTGTTATTAGATCCATAGCTATAATATAAAATATAGGTTTGGTTTAGCTCTACAAACAATGTGAGCGTTTACATGGGGTTAATGGACGGCAAGGCCAGATGCACTTCCCGGAAGGGGCGTGGCACCCAATGTGTTAATAACATGTTTTTCTGTGGTGTGACAAACTCAGAACACCTATTTATTTTCACTTTACCCCCCACTTTAAAGGAACTTTTTGGGAAATTTGCTTATTTGCCATCTACCCTGGAGTTAGACAAGCAGATACATACCCTTTTCTTCTCTGTGCATGCATTAGGCTCCCAACAAGTTGGCGTGTTCCTTTAAATTGAACTTGTCCAGTTTCAATGGACTGGGTTATCAACGGCAGTGGCCTGGTTGCTCGATCCACTTCACATACTCAACGTCTCATGTGTGGCTGTGGCCTTAATAAGCAAAAATCTGAGATAATGAGCATAATAGGACAAAGTTCCTCTACCCTACTCTAATCCTTAATCCAACATCAGCCAACAGACAGAGACTAATATCTAGGGTAATCTGGAAACTCCTGATCACTCCTTATCCCCTGGACCACGCGAGAGCAGGGTATCACAGTCACAGCCAGTACAACCCCTGGACCACATGAGAGCAGGCATCACTGTAGCACAGTCACAGCCAGTACAACCACACGAGAGCAGGCATCACTGTAGCACAGTCACAGCCAGTACAACCACACGAGAGCAGGCAGCACTGTAGCACAGTCACAGCCAGTACAACCACACGAGAGCAGGCAGCACTGTAGCAGTCACAGCCAGTACAACCACACGAGAGCAGGCAGCACTGTAGCACAGTCACAGCCAGTACAACCACACGAGAGCAGGCAGCACTGTAGCACAGTCACAGCCAGTACAACCACACGAGAGCAGGCAGCACTGTAGCACAGTCACAGCCAGTACAACCACACGAGAGCAGGCAGCACTGTAGCACAGTCACAGCCAGTACAACCACACGAGAGCAGGCAGCACTGTAGCACAGTCACAGCCAGTACAACCACACGAGAGCAGGCACACTGTAGCACAGTCACAGCCAGTACAACCACACGAGAGCAGGCAGCACTGTAGCACAGTCACAGCCAGTACAACCACACGAGAGCAGGCAGCACTGTAGCACAGTCACAGCCAGTACAACCACACGAGAGCAGGCACACTGTAGCACAGTCACAGCCAGTACAACCACATGAGAGCAGGCAGCACTGTAGCACAGTCACAGCCAGTACAACCACACGAGAGCAGGCAGCACTGTAGCACAGTCGTCTTCATGTGAGAGTGGACGCCAACCCAGGATATATTCTACATATATGGCTACAGAATAATGAATATTCTGTATCTATGGTTACAGAATAATGAATATTCTATATCTATGGTTACATAATAATGAATATTATATAGCTATGTTACAGAATAATGAATATTATATATCTATGGTTACAGAATAATGAATATTCTATATATATGTTACAGAATAATGAATATTCTATATCTATGGTCACATACAGAATAATGAATATTCTATATCTATGTTACAGAATAATGAATATTCTATATCTATGGTACAGAATAATGAATATTCTATATCTATGGTTACAGAATAATGAATATTCTATATCTATGGTTACATAATAATGAATATTCTATATCTGTTACAGAATAATGAATATTCTATATCTATGGTTACAGATTCATTCATATTCTATATATATGGTTACAGAATAATGAATATTCTATATCTATGGTCACATACAGAATGAATATTCTATATATATGGTTACAGAATACAGATAAATGAATATTATATATATATATATGGTTACCTACAGAATAATGAATATTATATATATATATATGGTTACATACAGAATAATGAATATTCTATATCTATGATACATCTTTTTACTCATCTATGACAAGTCAAAATGGCTGCTGTGAAAAGGGTCTATTGCCCTATAAATGTATGAAATGGGAAAAGATGAGCAAATAATCCACTGACAATGGGTCCGTTGTGTGATGCTGCTGGATGACTAGGAGACAGCAGGGCAGAAGACCTTCCTCTAGCAGCGTGAAAGAACGTGTCTTAACTTCCTGTGGGGTCATCTGACAGAGAATCACGCAGCGTGTCACAATTGCCTGTACATATGACTCGCCTGTTCATTTAGCATTAGTGACGGCTAGATTATGGGAAGGACCACACCATGGGTTCCAGTGGGCTGGTCTGCCTCTCAATCTCACCCTCATGTGCGTCGCTCCACAGCCTCTGGGACTGGGCCGTGGGCCAAGTGTGTTGTGGTGGTCGTGGTGAACCTCATGGGCAAACCAGTTCCACAGTATGACTGGGAGGAACAGTACTATACTGAATATGAATATAATTATTTTTTTATTATGATTATATACCGTATATAAAAATGAAATAGCTGCATGACAGTTGTATTACAAGATAAAGACATAAAAACATGTACCGTCAAATACAGTTATACTGTCTATACTAAGAACAATGTCATGGAAATGGGCATTCTCTCTCTCTCTCTCTCTCTCTCTCTCTCTAGAATTGTGGGAAGGGACCAGTTTTAGTGGATGTGTAGTACAGTACAGTTATATAATATATTTGACAGACTTTGAAAGTATTTCTCTCACACGCACACGCACACACACACACACACACACACACACCTGGTGGTCAGCAAAAAAGCAGACTAAACCATTGCATATCGACAGCTGCCCTCAATACGCACTAATACCCGATCACAAGCCAACCAACTATTCCCATTGTGAGGATGACAATAAGAGCCTATTCATGCCCTGATTGTGGTTTAAAGGGAAGCTATTAAACACAGTGTGGTATTATAACTAGCAACAATATCTCCCTTTGTCCTCAGTACAGGACACAGGGTTTCATTGTAATCACATTATTATAAGGGAAAGGATCCAACGTTTTTAAGCTCAAAGGTAGACATTTAATGGGGGGGGGGGATTAGAATTTAGTGTTTTTTTGTTTTTGTTTTTATTAAATACTAGGAAGAATATAAAAGCCACAGTTAAATGACTGTCAAACGGATGGAGAGGTTTGGAACGTTTCAGACGGTTTAGTTACTGATCCTGTAAAGATATACAGTCTGCATGCAATTATGCAAACATTAAGTCTATGCTGACACACACACACACACACACACACACACACACACACACACACACACACACACACACACAAACACACACGCTTTATCCACTTAACTAAGCAAGACAGACACTTAAAGTAAACAATTTCTTATTGAGATTTTTATAGTGCCCTCCCTTTATTGAGGAAAGCTGAGAAGGACACAGAGTAGACGGTGGGATCTGATCCCAGGCCAGCAGGGGTGCGTGTACTAGGGCTGTCCCCGATTAAGGATTTGGATAGTCGACTATGATTGGCCGAAATTAGCCGATAGTCGACTATTAGTCGACTATATATATAAAAAAAAAATATATATATATATATATTTTTTTTTTATCCACTTTTTCTCCCATTTTTCTATATTTTTCTCCCATCCCAATTTCGTATCATCCAATTCAACCCTCCCCTGTCGCGAACGCTGTTTCTTGCCTCCCACAAGCCGGCTGCAATGTGGACTAAGTCATACATAGCACAAGTCCCCTCCGGTACTTGAGGTAACAGCAGTCGCATCTTTTCACCTGCGCAGCTCGATCTCTCAGTGGCGAGGAGTAACGCGTGGGAGGCTCACGCTGCCCCCGACACTTCCTGATTCTACTGCGCAGGCGCACCAACCGACCTGTAGGAGTCGCTGTCCACAACGCCCGATCCCCACCCATCAGTTTCCCACCCCCTAATACGGCCAATGTGTATTAGTACGGACGACCAGCTAAACTGAAAGCAAATGTGGAGCGCTGGGCTCGAACAGGCAAGCCCAGCGTCTCCAGATTTCGTGGCGAGCGCCTTGCCCACTACGCCATGTAGCCGCCCAAAAAAGTAAAATATTTTTTAATTTTTTTTATCAATCCATTTGGGCTGTGGGGGGGTGCTTAATGTCTGAAGGAGTCGACTGACGGCTTCTTGTCCTTTGCAAAAGCATGCAATAGGTCCACTGATGGATACATCTTGATATTTTGTCTAGTCTAGTGTGTTCATTAGATGGGTGAAATCCTCTTTCAGTGCCTCTGTGCCTGTTTTCTTAGGCAGTTAGCCTCTGGTATGCGTGCCATTAGCGTTAGCCACGCTTCTAGGCCTCTTTTCTTTTGGAAAGAATTAATTTTTTTTTTAAATACATTCTAAACATTTAAAAAAACTAATTTGAATATATATATATTTTTTTTTTGTATTCGACTAAGAGGTTGACAGTCGACTACGGCTCCTTTCGATCGATTAGTCAACTATTCGACTAATAGGGGTCAGCCCTAGTGTGTACAGTATATCCTAGGCGGTGGGATCTGTTCCCAGGCCAGCAGGGGTGTGTGTGTGTATGTACAGTATATCCGGAGGGAGGGGTCTAGCAGGAAAACTAAATTACACAACCTCTGAGCTTCTTGTGATTGGAGGATCAAGAAAAGAAGGGGGCTTGGGTAGAGCAATATGGAATCCGCGATCACGGAATCGCGGACGGAATCGCGGAATTGAGCAATAAAAATGGAATCCACTAAAAAAAAAAAAAATTTAAAAAATTTAACTTTTTTTTTTTTTACTTTTTTTTTTTTTTCTGTTGTGGGACTTGTACAGCACTTTGTTCAACTTTGTCAGTGCTGTAAAGTTGAAACCTTTTTAAATCTTAGACAAACAAAACACTTTGCTTTCATGAAATATTGTAAGCCGTCATTTGAGGCTTTATAAAAGCAGCACAATGAACACAAATCTGTCAGTGCAGAGTCCGACCTCATCTTAAATAACAAACAGCATTGCTTGTTGTAGTTAACAAAGAGAGGCAGAGTTGATTTTGCAAAAATATATATAATTTTTTTTTTTTTTTTAATAATCGAATTTTATTTTCATATTCGAATCCCATGCCCATCGAACAAAGCTTCGAAGTATTTAAGACAGCCCTATTAAATGGACTGTTATATCTTATTAAATTGTGGACATTTATTCATTCCCACTTATTAGACACTATTTCTGATGGTAAAATGAGCGTACAAAGCAAAATACAGAATTCTGAAATATTAAAACGGAAAAAACGGAATTTGGAAAAAAATAAAATGGAATTTGGAAAAAAATAAAACGGATTTCATATGGCTCTAGGCTTGGGATAGGTCAATTTCATAAGGAAAACTCAACTTGCAGATTAAGATAAGATGCATGTATTCAGTTGAGGACAGCCCTATTTTTCTATTAGTCATCTTAAGAATGTATTTAGTTGAGGACAGCCATATTTTGACATACTACTTCCTTCCTCTTGCCTAATAACTAGAATAAGAAGCTTGTCGTCGCCGAGGGGGAATGAATGAGGCTGTTAAAACACATTTAAACAAGTCATATATTTGAAATTTGAGACAATGATACATCATCACTGCAATCACACTTTTACATTCCTCTCTACCCTGGAAGCATGGAAAAAGTCTTTGAACTTTTAAGGACTTGACCCCTTCAGTGAAGGAGACCACATGGCAGTGCTTGTGTGTGAGTGCGAGTGCGTGTGCATGTGTGTGTGTGTGTGTGTGTCTGAGAGAGAGAGAGAGCATATGGGTGTGAGAGCATGTGCACATATGTGTTGGGTGCGTGGCGTGCACTACTGCACATGCAAGTGTGTATTTGTATGTTGTTACATGTGTGCGTGTGTGTGTATTCACATGTATGTGCATGCGTCCATATGTGTACGTGCAGGGTTGTCGCACTTGTCGCAGTCTGGGTCTTAATATAGTGTGTGTCCCTATGTCTGTCCATCAACAGCTCATAAACCATCAAGGGAGAGAGAGAGGGAGGGGAGGGGGAGGGAGAGGGAGAGGGAGAGAGGGAGAGAGGAAGAGAGGAAGAGAGGAAGAGAGCGAGAGAGCAAGAGAGCGAGAGGGAGGAGAAGCTTGTAATCCCACCATACATTCCTCCCTCTCACACCTGGGGACCAAGTTTGTCTTTCCTCGTCATTTTGGGATTTTAGTTGGTTATTGTTCCTCACCAGATATTGACAACTTATGGAGAACAGTTCCTACTTTTTCCACACATTGGGCCTCATGTATAATGTATTTATAAATGTGTAATGTTGATTGATGTAATTGACCAAGAAAGGAGGGCGAGGTTTGACATACGTCAATTGTGTTACACCAATGAGTAAATGGTTGAAAGCTGATAAAATACTGAAAACATACTGTGTGCCGTGATTTACCTAAAACATGCATGTCAGCTGTTTTCCACGGATCCGTCCAATTTGTATGACACCTCCTGTACAAACACTCCCCTACTAAAATCACTGTGGATACTTGACTCTAAAAGACAAGACTAGATTTGATACTTCAGTTCAGACCCCCAAAAACTAGGGACGCGCAAAATATATCGGTGACCACATCGGTGACAGATCAGAAGGGCCATAGGGTCACATGACTATAGCAGGTGCTGTTGAAAGCCAACTGGACTCCACTGATGATGTGAGAAAAACAATGTGCCAGCGTGTGTGTGTGTGTGTGTGTGTGTGTGTGTGTGTGTGTGTGTGTGTGTGTGTGTGTGTGTGTGTGTGTGTGTGTGTGTGTGTGTGTGTGTGTGTGTGTGTGTGTGTGTAACTAGATACAGTTACACACACACACACCGATCTGTCACCAATGTGGAAACTGTTGGTCAAACACTATAGTAACTGATCATCTCAAATTTGAAAACCTATGCACTTGGCCATTTCAACTAAGGAGGTCATTCATTAGCCATGTGCACTTGCTCAGAGGAGAGAGAGAGAGAGGTTAAACTAATGTAGAACTAATCTGTAAATGTTATACAAATATAGTTATAAATGATTTAATAATCATTTATGAATGTATATAAATGGTTTGTTCATGATTAGTTCATTATCTACAAATACCTTATAAATGTATTATAACAGGGTGTTATTATAAAGTGCTACCGGCCTTTTCTCGCGATGGTTAGATGTCTCAGATAAACACATAATTTAGTGAGACTATCCCTTTCCAGTGCTTAAATCTGGCACTTTTGACTCTTTAAACCCCTGGCTCAACTAAAATAATCCTTAAATGTCCACGTCACTGATTAAAAGTAAACATCTGAATAAACAGAATAAAAAAGGCCAAAAAGATACAGCAAAGAAAAACAGAATGTGCTTTGTGTCTGACACGTTGATATCATTGACATTTGTAATTACCAGGCGATCACAGTAACTGCGCTATTAGACCAACTAGCGGGACAGTGAGGGTTTTAAAGAGTTAACTTAAGTACTAATAAAGACTATGACCCCCCCCACCCCCAACACACATACATTTATGTGCAAGCAGAAAGGAACAGGATGAACATGTCTAGGGTCTCAGTGCTGTGGAAGGGCCAGGAGCAGTTGACAGTGGCGTCATTGTCAAACAACACTCTCAGCAGCCATGACTTCTTCTGTGACGCACTGGCAAGCAAACACACGCAGCTTAATGCAAGCTAAAACATAAGTCTTCTAGTATGTAAATGTTAGTGTGAAGCATGTGTGTGTGTGTGTGTGTGTGTGTGTGTGTGTGTGTGTGTGTGTGTGTGTGTGTGTGTGTGTGCGCTTGTGTGTTATGCTTGCTCCCCCCACAAGTCTGCAGGGCTGAAGAAAAATGTACACGAGAGAGCATACACATGTACATAAGGCTGAGACGATATGCCATTTGGTAGAATCGATAAATCGGGCCAAAATATCTATATTTGTATTAGTATTTAAAAATGTTTTATAGTCTGTGGTCTCTGGATGTGATGAAGAAGTGCACTGCATATCAAATGCACAGTGTAGAGTTGCAATTCAACTAAATGTACATGAAATGGGGATGTTTTAACTAAAACATGGCACAAGACCTAGTATTTTAGTATAGTATAATGTATTAAAAAAAAATATATATATATATATATATGCACATGCAAAAAAAAATCGATAAGTGATGCCACTTATCGATGGCGATTTCACACAGTTATCGATAATTATTACATGGCGTTTTAACATTCGCCGAAATGCTTGATTGTGATTGGTCAATAGCGCTCGGTTGCCCATAGCAGCGGTCCGTTATTTTTCGATAACGGACCGCTGTCAGGGGAAACCGAGCAATAATGACCGCTGTTCGCACACTGCATCAGTGCAATCAGACACACCTGCCGGCTGCCGGCGATAATAATAATAACTTTATTTGGGCTGACAGCGGAGCCACAGAACAACTGCGTCTGCATTTGATCTCGTCTTGTCGATAGTGTAAAATGAATTAGGTATATTGTTAATAAGTTAGCCATGTAATAAGCGGGATAATGTATAGCCAATACTCGGTCATTGTAGCAAAATGATTGACCTTCACTACGTTTAGAACACCTCGGCGAGGCGCCTCGGTGTTCTAAACTCTGTGTCGGTCAATTATTTTGCGAAAATTACCTCGTAGCTATACATTATCCCTTACATATCGATAAATCGATAATTGGTCTCAACCTTACATATACAAGTAAGCATCTACACACGCACACACACACACACACTAAGCTCTCATCCATATAAGAACATAAGAGGAATTAGCTTGTTTCAACACTACAGAGACAGAGAGAGAGAGAGAGAGAGAGAGAGAGAGAGAGAGAGAGAGAGAGAGAGAGAGAGAGAGAGAGAGAGAGAGAGAGAGAGAGAGAGAGAGAGAGAGAGAGAGAAATACAAGCATGGGGAGAGAAAGGAAAGGGACAGAGCGTGAGAGTAAGAAAGAAAGAAAGAAAGAAAGAAAGAAAGAAAGAAAGAAAGAAAGAAAGAAAGAAAGAAAGAAAGAAAGAAAGAAAGAAAGAGAGAGAGGAAAAAAAGAAATAAAAGAGAGAGAAGTGGTACAGAGAGTGAATGACTGAAGATATCAGACTGGAAATGTCACATCCTCTCTTTTGACCTGACTCGAGGATAATATCCATGTCCTCCCGCCGCGGAGTCACATCCTGTGGTCTCCATTCACCTGAAACGCCCCCCCTTCCCCCCCCCCCCCCCCCGCTTCGTTTCCTGAAGCTGAACTGTGTGACCGAGATGCCAAACCGAACAAATAACTCATCTTATTATCTATAATTATCAATATAGAGCTCATTATCCCTACATCCCAGATATCTGTGAAGATATGGAACAAGGGGCTCACCGTTTCTCATTCAAGACTGACAGACATTGAAGTAGGTAGGGTTGGGTACCGCTCACATTTGAACCGATACCGGTACCTATGGATCGATACAGGTACCCGGCAGTAAACACGGTGACGTCCATGGAGGAGATGGCGCTCATCACTAGTAACTTTTGTTATCTCAAAATCAATGGTATATTCTATGACTATAGGCTTTTAGACTAATAGGTAGGAAGAGTAAGGAAAGACCCAGGTGAGAAGGGCCGTCAATGGGCTCAAATGTACAAAATACATTTAAAATATGAATTAATATCCAATATACATACGTATAAAAAGTATAAAAGAAAGTATATACAAAATTATAGTACCTTTTATAGAAGTAGCCCATAAGGACGACCCCCCCCCCCCCCCCCCCCCCCCCCCAACGATTATCATCTTCCATCGCGATGTTTCACTGTGAACATCGTCATGTGCCAATTCGGTTGACATCGTAGACATAAGTATAATACTAGGCATGCTTGTAGGGAAACGTTCACACTGCTACTACCAAAAACCAATGCAGCAAAGAAAACTGTGTTATATAGAGCCATGTCATATTGGAATAAACTGCCAGTACATCTTACTCAGATAACCAGTAAGATAAGTTTTAAAAAGAATTTGAAAACAGCATTGAGAGAAAAAGAAATTAGTTTACATTAAAGAAAAACACAGATACTGTAGTTTACACTGTAAAGATAGAGTTGAATCCCTTTTATTGTATTTTCTGTGATCTGATACTCTGTTTGTGTACTGTAATGCTATTTGGAATTATTTTTATATGTAGGAATATTGGAATATATTTTTAAATGTATGCTACTATAATGTTATGTATGTATGTACTGTTTTGTTGCGTGTGGACCCCAGGAAGACTAGTTGTTGCTGCGATGATGACTAATGGGGATCCGTAATAAAGATAAAGATCGTCCAGCCCTACTTTGAAGGCTAATATATCCCTTTCTAGAAACAACAAACTGGCAGTGTCCCCGTTGCCTAGCAACACCAGATGTCTCAGGTTGTTATAGGAGAACACAGAAGAGGAGCTGGTCGACTGGAATTGTGCTGCTAATGGGGAACAGCTTGGACCCGTGTTTATTTCAGGTAATGATATTAACAAACACTGCAAAAGGGAATAAACGTGGGTCCACTTAGAATGTTTATGTTGTCGACTTGAAACAGTCAAACTAATTAAATCCATTGGGCCATCAAGCCATGCAGATACATACAGTACACACACACACGCACACACCACACACACACACACACACACAACATTGCTGCTTCCTCACTCAGGGCTCATCTTGTCTTTTCTGTCTCTCTTTTCTGAGAATGAGTTGGTTAGTCTCCCTCCGAAAGGGCCACAGGAAGTGAGGTCGCAGGAAGAGGAAATGGGTATCCTTCTCAAGTCACTTCCCGTACATCACAATGACAACATGACACACACAGACACGCGTGCGCACACCAAACTCACATCCTGCACATTGGAATGACAACGCCACAAACACACAAGGAAACCAGGCTTGAATCTAAGACACGGAACACACTCAACACGCACACACTCAACACGCGCACACACACACACACACACACACACACACACACACACACACACACACACACACACACACACACACACACACACACACACACACACACACACACACACACACACACACACACACACACACACACACACATAATTCCGCAGGTCATAATCACATATACAGGATTCAAACATCAACAGAGACTCAAGTGCTTTTAAGAACAAGTTATGGAAAAATGCTGCCTGGCTACCACTTACCACAGAGATCATAACATAAACCAAAGAGTCATTCCTGCTCTCTGTCTCATACACACACAGTTTTACATATAGCCTAGATAACAGTCCCTTGCCTGCTAGAGTCCAGCAAGCAGGTTATTATTTTTTTTTATCCACTTTTTCTCCCATTTTCATTTTTCTCCCATCCCAATTTTCATATCGTCCAATTCACCCTCCCCTGTCTTCGAATGTTGTTTCTTGCCTCCCAACAAGCCGGCTGCAATGTGGACTAAGTCATACATAGCACGAGTCCCCTCCGATACTCGAGGTAACAGCCGTCGCATCTTTTCACCCGCACGGCTCAATCTTTCAGCGTCGGGGGTCTGGGCTTTGGAGGGGCCCCGCCCCCATCGCTTCTTGATTCTACGGCGCAGGCGCACCAACCGACCTGTAGGAGTCGCTGTCCACAACGCCCGATCCCCACCCTTCAGTTTCCCTCCCGTAATACGGCCAATGTGTATTACTGTGGACGACCCAGCTAAACTGAAAGCAATTTGGAGAGCGGGGCTCAAACAGGAGGCATCCTGTTTGAGCCCAGTCTCCAGCATTCGTTGCGAGCGCCTTGCCCACTGCGCCACGTAGCCGCCCAGCAAGCCAGGTTATTTTATAAGGACACAGCTATACAGACTGTACACAGGAGAGAGACTGTGCCCGGAGCCCCTAACCTTAACCGTAACCCTAACTGTAAGTTACACTTATCCCTATCCCCCCCTAACATTAACCGTAAAGTCAGAGAAGCTAGAAACTGGTGCGCAACCATTCATAGCATAATGCTACAAATCAGTTCATGAGAATGACACCCACACCCACCAACTATGTTCTTAGCGTGATACTTCCACTGATTAGTCCCTTGTAAGAGAGAGAGAGAGGGGGGGGGAGAGGAAGAGGGAGAGGGGGGAGGGAGAGAGAGAGAGAGAGGGGGGGGGGAGAGAGGAAGAGGGAGAGGGAGGATTATGTGACCTGATCACTGTACGAGCACATCTCCACACACACACACACACACACACACACACACACACACACACACACACACACACACACACACACACACACACACACACACACACACACACACACACACACACACACACACACACACACACACACACACACACACACACACACACACACACACACACACACACGGTGGGGGTCCGATTACAACAGTGGTGCCTCTCTGTCTCCGAGGAATCAGTGAGAAACAGAGATGTCAATGTCACAGTGACCACATCAGACTGAAGGTTACACACAACGTTACTAAACTACTTTATTGTCAATTTACACAAGACAACTGTTTTGTCTTGTGTAACCTTCAACAGCACTTCTAGTAGCAAAGAGCTTCACAATGGAATGACTCAATATTCTTCAGTACGAGTGGCCCCAGTGAGAATCAAACCCTTAACCCCGGTAGCGTTAATGCCATTCTCAGAGGAACAAGCACTCAACCTATTGAACAATATTATCACGATAGACGAGTCACAGCCTTGTAATATCGCAATATGTTGCTATTTATTATTCTTTTTTCAACTGCATATTATGCCCCCCAAAATATTGCGATAATATCGCTGTATGGACTTGTCCTCCACCCCTAGGAGCCAGACAAGTGGAAGGAAACAAACCATGAAACATGAACGATGATGAGAGCAGGTGTGAAGATGCCGTATGCTGACAAGAGGAAAGGTTCACCTACTTTGCTGTGTGACAGATTCTATGAGTAGAAGGGAAGGCAAATGAATATGGATGAGAGGAAAATACAGGAGAGGAGAGGAGAAGAGAGGAGATGAGAGGAAAGAGAGGAGAGGAGAGGGAAGAGAGGAGGGGAGAGGAGAAGAGAGGAGAGGAGAGAAGAGAGGGGAGTGGAGATGAGGAGAGAGGAGAGAAGAGACGGAGGGGAGAAGAGAGGAGAGGGGAGGAGAGAAGAAGAGAGGATATGGGGGGAGGAGAGGAACGGAGAGGTGAGGTGAGGTGAGGAGAGGAGGGTAGAGGAGAGGAGAGGAGGGTAGAGGAGAGGAGGTGGCATAGAGAAGAAAGGAAGAGACCCGAGGGAGGCGAGCAGAGGAGAAGTGGAAGACGGAGAGAGAGAGAGAGAGAGAGAGAGAGAGAGAGAGAGAGAGAGAGGGATAATGAAAAGATGACAGGAGGATAAGAAGAGATGAGGGGGAGGCAGGAGGACAGAAAGGAGATAATGAACAGAGAGGAGGAGAGGTGGGAGGAGAGGATATAATCACTTCCGTCAGTGGAAACCCGTCCCGTTCTCATGAAACTATAAAAGTCCCAACAGATGACACACTGCCATTAGAATCCATGCAGGCCTAGATATTCTATTTCACCAGCCTCGCCATGACTGAACAATTATTATATACCATTGGCCTAATTAAAACCAAACAATGATCGTAGAAACTCAATAAGGCAGAAAGTGGAATCACTATTAGGCTGTTGTATGATATCTGCCTCTGATCTGCTACATCAAGAAATAGCTTAGACTAGGACTAATTACAAACATTAGGTCCCTTTGTACAAGGCACAATGGATAAAAGCTCTTTATATTACTTTTATCAGTTCTTTATGAAGTTAAAACAAACGTCAGTCCTATTCCAAGGTTTATTATATTAAACAGCATATGTTACTGCATGCATAGACGGAGGGCACTTTCTGCAATATACTAGAATTACATACTGCATAGGTATACAGCCTATAGGAGAAAGAGTTCCACAGTGAGGTACAGCCTATAGGAGAGGAGAGGTCCACACTGTATATATTAGGGGTACAGCCAATAGGAGAGGAGACTTCTATACTACATATTGATTGATTGATTGAAAACGTTATTAACAGATTGCAGAATGGGTACAACACAGTACGGCTCAATACACACAATTCTTAAGGGGATGCAGACCAGAGAAAGACTTTTTGACATACACGACATACAGTGTACTGTTACATCCAGACATTTATGACATACAAGATATACAAATATACAGTACTGTTTAAGAGACAGAGATCCTAAAAGAAAATATATACATTCGAGGGGGAAGAAACTGTACATTGGAGGGGGTTGGGTGGGTGGGGGGTTTGGACATTTACGGGGGCCAGTTTCGAATTGCAGCCTCCCATAGGTGTGCTCTTTGAGAGCGGTTTTGAAGGTGGGTAGGGATTCACATTATTTTATGGCTGTGGGTAAAAAAATAGTGAAGGAACAATGGTGTAATGAAAAGAAAACAACTGCAAGGCCTCCAAGCACTGCGTGGGAAAATCTGTATTATCATCATCATAATGTGATGAAAGGAAACCCTGTAGAATTGATCACAAACATACAATAGTCGACTAATCAATCGAAAGGAGCCGTAGTCGACTGCCAACGTCTTAAGTCGATTGCACACAAAAAAAGATATTGTAATATATATATATATTTATATATATTTTTTTTTTTAATCATTCTTTCCTAAAGCAAAGAGGCCTAGAAACATGGCTAACGCTAATGGTGCGCATACCAGCAAGGCTAACTGCCTAAGAAAATGGGCACAGAGGCACTGAAAGAGGATTTCACTCGTCTAATGAACACACTAGACAAATATCAAGATGTATCCATCAGTGGACCAATTGCATGCTTTTGCAGAGGAAGCCTTCAGTCGACTCCTTCAGACATTAAGCACCCCCCACAGCCCAAATGGAATGATTAAAAAAAAAAGTATATATATACACTTGTAAATAAAACATACATATGGTAGCAATTAACTTTATGAAGCCCAACACACGCACACAAAAAAAGTATAAAAGTGCAATAATTGCTGAGAATATAGAGTAGAGAGGTTTTATCTTTTATCTTCTTCCTTTTATACTGATTCACGGCTTCTAATCTAGCTGTACTCTGCAGTGAGGAGGCCAGACCATCTTCAAAGATAAAATATACAAGTCTCATTCATGTCTCAGAAACACAATAGTCTGCGTGCATGTGTATGTTGGCTGGGAGCACTTTAGAGATAAAGATGAATTCACACATGCAAATAGGAACCATGTGCCTTATGGCATTATTTCATTATCTTTTTATTGTGTGTGAGTGAGTGAGTGAGTGAGTGAGTGAGTGAGTGAGTGAGTGGTGAGTGAGTGAGTGAGTGAGTGAGTGAGTGAGTGAGTGAGTGAGTGAGTGAGTGAGTGAGTGAGTGAGTGAGTGAGTGAGTGAGTGAGTGAATGAGTGAGTGTGTGTATGTGTGTGAGAGAGAGGTGGTGCCAAACATTATTATGACAAAGGTTTTGTCTGAATTGAGTTGGCATGGTTTTAAATGGGGCATGGTTAGTGGGATAATTAATTTAAATGGGGCATGATGGTTAGAAGGATAATGATTGTTTTCAATGCAATTAAAATTATTCAAGGGCCTCTGACAATTACACAACCCACCTCCGAGCCAACCACTGCAGGGTGTGTGTGTGGAGACATGTCGGAGTTGACAGGTTGATGACAGAAAGTAACTGTGTGTGTGTGTGTGTGTGTGTGTGTGTGTGTGTGTGTGTGTGTGTGTGTGTGTGTGTGTGTGTGTGTGTGTGTGTGTGTGTGTGTGTGTGTGTGTGTGTGTGTGCCAATGTTGATATTGGTTCTCTCAAGCCACATGCTTTGAATTGCAAACTAACTGACAAAAAATAAACATCCGTCAAATGGCTGACGTGTGTGTGTGTGTGTGTGTGTGGTATTATTAACAATAACAATGGCTGGAAACAGAAGAATTCAACAAACAGTTCCCCCGTGAAAGATCTGTCAATACAGCGCACGCACGCACGCACCACACACACACACACAATAAAAAGAAGAAAAAAAAATAACGACATAATGAAATAATGACATAAGGCACATGGTTCCTATTTGCATACTCAAGTGAATTCATCTTTATCTCTAAAGCGCTCCCAACCAACATACAAAGTGCTCTATAATGATGACGACAACAAAATGCTTTGAAGGATGTAATGCGACCACACAAGTGGACAGATGTGTGCAGATATAAACAGAGCTATGTCCACAGCTGGAACCAACAAGTGAACCAACACGTCTGTTGTACGGGAATGGATCGTTTGAAACTCCTGAACTCTGAACATGTGAAAAATTAAGAAAAAAGAGAGAGCTAAAGAGACTAGAGAGAAAAAGAAAGAGACCGAAAAAAGAGAGAGGCAGAAAAAGAGAGAGGCAGAAAAAGAGAGAGAGGCGGGGGCAGAGAGAGGCGAAATAGAGAGAAAGAGTGAGAGATACAGAGGGGGCAGAGAGAGACAGAGATCGAGAGACAGAAAGAGAGTGAGAGTGAGAAAGAGAGAGAGAAAGAGGGAGCGAGAGAGAGAGAGAGAAAGAGTGAGAGTAGGAGAGAAAGAGAGTGAGAGCGAGATAGAGGGCGAGAGGGAGAGAGAGAGAGAGAGAGAGAGAGAGAGAGAGAGAGAGAGAGAGATGTCAATAGAAGTGCTGTGACAGGGCCTGTTGGTTGAGATAAAGGATACGCACACACACAGATATACACACATACACACATATATACTTCATACTACATGCAAATAAACACGCTGCATGTGCAAACATGCAGACACACAGCCCAACTTGTACACACATACACAAAAAACAAAATGACACTGTTTGAAAACTGATTTCAGACACATTTAGACGCAAACACACACAAACACACACACACACACAATATAACGTCACTCTGTCAAAGGTTTACGAGAGTTCACAAAAACACTGTTCAAAAGAGAGAGGGAACATAGAGAAAGAACCAGAGAGAGAGAAAGAGGGAGGCAGAGAGAGAATGAGAGAGAAAAAGATAGACAGTGAGAATGAGAGGTAATGAGAGGGGAGAGGTTGGGAGAGAAGGACAAGTTGGGGGAAAGAGGGAGCAGGGGATTAAGAGGAAGAGGAGTAGAAAGAAAGAAGAAAGAAAGAAAGAAAGAAAGAAAGAAAGAAAGAAAGAAAGAAAGACAAGAAAGAAAGAAAAGAAAGAAAGAAAGAAAGAAAGAAGAAGAAAGAAGAAAGAAAGAAAGAAAGAAAGAAAGAAAGAAAGAAAGAAAGAAGAAAGAAAGAAAGAAGAAAGAAGAAAAAGAAAGAAAGAAAGGACAATTGAGGTCACCCTCATTTTCAATGTCATCGAGACGTACAGACTGATGTCATGTAATTCAATGCATACATTTTTTATAATATAATAATAATAAATAATAACAACTCTATCTATATAGCACCCTTCACACATGGGCCGCAGCCCAAAGTGCCCCACAGCAAGTAACACAAAATTAATATAGGCATAAAAATCTGCATACAGTCGACAGGATAAAACAATGTATAAAATGTAGACATAAGAATAGGCATAAAATAATAATAGTAGTGTTGCTCAAAGGCATGTGAACCCACCCGGAACAGCTAGTCCCCCAAACACGCCACACATCCACCCCCACCAAGAGCCGCCCCCTGATAAAGCACAAAGTCATGACCGAAGGAAAACACAAACAACCCACGTGCCGCTCACACAGCCGCGCACGCCGATGGGGAGGCCCGGCGACCTCACCGCCACGAGGAGGAAGGACACGTCCCGCGCCCCAGGACCCGCGCCAAAGGAGCCACGCGGCAAGGCAACGACTCAAAACACTCAAAAGGAGACACAGACACAACAGCGGTCAAACGAGAAGACGCGCAGCACCACGGACGATCCGAGACAACACTGGGACCCCAGGGACGACACCCCGAAACACTGCAGAAGCCGCAGTGAGCCCCCCGTGCAAGGAACCCCCAGCGAACCGAGGGGGGAGCCCCACGATGAGAACCAACCAAAATCCATCAAAGCACACGCAAGAGACCAGCACCCGACTCCAGGAAAGGTCCATGAAAGGCCCAGCCGGAGCCATAGGCTCCAACCAAACTCCCCCCAGAGTCGAACACCAGCCCCCCGCCCGCATGCACCCCGATGGACCCCGCCCAGTCCCCACTACTGAACTACCCAAACCCACTGACACCCTAGGGACCCCCCCCCCCCCGCATGAAGAACCCACCACGACCCCCACAGCACCCCAAAGCGTTCTAAAGCCCTGGGCCCCCCCCCCATCTAACCACCACCACCATGTCCATCCGCCTGAACAACCCCCCCCCCCCCCCCCGGCACGGCCACAGGCCGTGGAGCAGTCAGATAGGAACACAATGTCCACATGAGGGCTGTAGACAAACACTGTTGCTTGGTAGCCATCGCACACATCAGTTATATCACCTGTGCAGTGACGCACCTGAACGCGTTCAATGAACGATCGTTCATGAACACGTTCGTATTTTGGGCGACGTGAACTGAACGTACTGTATATCCGCTAAATGAACGTAATTGAGAATGCGTTCATTCTCAGCGCTGTATAACGGCGTTCAAAAGTGCGTTCATTCTCAGCACTCTAGTATAACGGCGTTCAAAGGTGTGCCAGATTTCATATGCCAAAATAATGCGGAAAACCACCCAATCTGGCAACGTGCCTGTCACCCCCTGGCTACGTCATCAGACTCCTCACAACAAACAGTGGAACCGCGGAATCGGCGAGCATTTATCATGGACGAGAGCTGCAGCAGCACTCACTCAGAGTCAGACTCTACCTCTACGACGTCGGCGTATGAGCATTTACAAGAGTTTAACGTTAAAGTCATGGACATGGTTTGGACATGTGCGGAGGAGGGAGGTGGGGTACATCGGGAGGAGGATGCTGGAGATGGAGCTGCCAGGAGAGAGGAGGAGGGGAAGGCCCAAGAGGAGGTTTATGGACACAGTGAAGGAGGACATGCAGGCAGTGGGAGTGATGGAGGACGACGCAGATGACAGAAACAGATGGAAACGGATGATCCGCTGTGGCGACCCCTGACGGGAAGAGCCGAAAGAAAAAGAAGAAAGAAGAAGATGAACGTTAAAGTCAGTACTGACTCTAACTCTAAAAATCTAACGCTTGTCTGTAAACTTTGTCCACCCGGTTTGAAGAAGCAAGTCCGTACATCGACGACGTCGACAGCAAACCTTAAACGGCACATTGAGAATAAGCAAAAGTCCTGTTTTCATAATAAAGACAATTCAAGCTAAGTTTTCCCTCATGTTTTTGAAAATATACTGTAGAGATGAAAGCTGCAGCTGCTACTAGTGTGGACTGAATGGGTGGCAGCAAAGCGTTATGGAAATGCCAGTATTCCGATTGCTGTCTGTGGTTCAAATTTTTTTACAAATAATAGCTCGCAGCAACGTATTGAAAAAAGAACTATAAAATATAAATTAGTTCATTTTTGAAACCATGAACTTTAGTTCAAATTTTTTTATGATGAACTATGAACTGAACTAGTTAATTTAAAAAATTGTGAACTGTGAACTGAACTAGTCACCTGTGGTAGCGACCTAGCTAGCTGACGATACGTTAGCTATCCAACCAGGGAGAGAAAAGAAAATCAGAAAAGAAAATGAAAATATTTTTTGACATAGTCAGGAACTAAAGGAAAAGCTGACGCACCCATAACCCATAAGGTCTCCCTCCTCACTCACCGGTGCCCCTGCCTACCTCAAGGAACTCCTCACCCCCCAGTCCTCCTCACGCTCCCTCCGCTCCGGCACAGCCTACCTCCTCAAAGCCCCCAGGACTAAGCTGCACACCATGGGCGATCGAGCCTTCTGCTCTGCCGCACCCAGACTTTGGAATGCTCTCCCCATCCACCTGAGAGCACCACAGTCCGTCGAGGCTTTTAAAAGGGGCCTACATTTTTTTATTTTTAACAAGGCTTTTGCCTGAATTTCTCTTTTACTTCTATTATTTTAATCCATTTTATTTTTATGTTCTTCCATTTCATTGGTTGTTTTATTCATTTTAATTGTTTTATTCATTTAACTTTTTGTCTTTATCTCCTGTAGCACTTTGAGATTTTTACAAATGTAAAGTGCGGTACAAATTGAATTTATTATTATTATTATTATTATTATTATTATTATTATTATTATTATTATTATTATTATTATAACAAATGTTCCATAGAACATTAACATAATTTATGTATGTATGTGAATAAGCCCCACTTTGATATGGTCCAAAATTATAATAAATATATCAATTATAACAAAGGTTTCCCCAGGCATTCAGAGCTATTGTGTCAGAGTTGGCGTGAGTTATTTCATGATTTAATTGTATTGAATAATTCTTCATTCATTTCTATAATAATAATGATTCAGCATTGAGGCTGGAGAAGACTCCAGTCTTCCAGAGTGTGATTTAATTTTTCTTACAATCCAAAATTTGAAGTTGGGAGGAAATCTGCTTACAGAACGGATAAACCAGTACGTTATGTAAACAGAAGGCATACGGATGTCATGTAAGACGGGGGTAAATGCTGTACGATCTCATTGGAAACAACAAGTTATATTGAAATTATCTTTGTACAATAACTGGTAATAACTCAGCCTGGTCTTAATCAGTTACCGTCGGTAGTGTGATAGTAAAGGGTTAAGCTTATGTCGTGTGGCAGTGAAAGGGTTAACCATTTGGTAGTGTGGCAGTGAAAGGGTTAATCAGCCGTTGCAATAATCTGATATAGAATAGTTAACTAACTATAACTCCCATTCAACTATATTTAACTATAAATAACAATAACAGAATCCCTGTTCATTCTGACCAGCTAACCCGCTCCCCACCCAGGACACATTCCGTTTACATATCAACAGAACAGTAAAACAGGGCTCTCTGCTCTCTGACCTCTGGCCCTTGAAGCTGGTCAACAGGACCAGTGGGCTGGGTGTCACTGGGTTATTGAAGCTGGTCAACAGGACCGGTGGGCTGGGTGTCACTGGGTTATTGAAGCTGGTCAACAGGACCGGTGGGCTGGGTGTCACTGGGTTATTGAAGCTGGTCAACAGGACCGGTGGGCTGGGCGTCACTGGGTTGCTGGGGTTGAGGATTCTCAAAAACCACACAGCAGACTTCAGTGACACATATACAATAATAAGACTGCTGAAAGACATGCTGGAGATTTATATAAGAAACTAGTATAAATCATGCTCAGGACTTTAAAAAAAGGAAGGAAGGAAGAAAGACTGAGAGAGAGAGAGAGAGAGAGAGAGAGAGA
The DNA here is from genome assembly GCF_963971535.1 of Notolepis coatsorum. Lineage (NCBI taxonomy): Eukaryota > Metazoa > Chordata > Actinopteri > Aulopiformes > Paralepididae > Notolepis > Notolepis coatsorum. The sequence goes on from NC_140179.1 coordinate 47,395,398, forward strand.
GAGAGAGAGAGAGAGAGAGAGAGAGAGAGAGAGAGAGAGAGAGAGAGAGAGAGAGAGAGAGAGAGAGAGAGAGAGAGAGAGAGAAAGGCAGAC
>NC_140179.1:47395690-47445690 GCF_963971535.1 Notolepis coatsorum
GTAATGTTCAATACAATACAAAAAATATATTACTTATGGCTATAACATAACATACATTATGTACCTTTTTTCCTGTGGTCGATTGGTACTTAATTTACATATTTTAAGCAAGATTGGGCTGCAGCTAGCTAGCTCGATATGATGCCATTTTCACATTCCACAAACACCTGCCCTACTCTGCCTCTGATTGGCTAGTACTCTGATCTACAGCTCTCTGGCACCTGTTAAATTCCAGAGTGAACCTCATGCATGGCATTTTCCCCAGCAAATCTCTTAGTTACATCAATATTGTAATGTCAGAACAGTCTTATGTTTGCAGATTACGTATTTCATGTTCACTATTGGCCATTCAATCTAGTGATCTATGCACAAACACAATTATTTTTGCAAAGCATTCTCACATAGATTAAACTGGTTTTACACAGGCCTGTGAGCTGCCACTAGGGGCATAGTGGCTAAGTGTGAGTGAGTGAGTGAGTGAGTGAGTGAGTGAGTGAGTGAGTGAGTGAGTGAATGAGTGAGTGAGTGAGTGAGTGAGTGAGTGAGTGAGTGAGTGAGTGAGTGAGTGAGTGAGTGAGTGAGTGAGTGAGTGAGTGAGTGAGTGAGTGAGTGAGTGAGTGAGTGAGATGAGGTCATAGAGGTGCTTTTTGGGATTCTACAGGGCAACCATGTCTCAGGTGATCTACTGCTGAGAAGAGAAACTGCTGTGTGAGCGGAGGGCTCTTAAAACTCACCCTGAGATCCAAATGAGGAATGTACTGTAGTTTGTCATCCAACAAGGTTCATTACAACAGACTGCTACTGTTGTCGTGTGGTGACCCTGAAATCAATAAACCTGTAACTAGGGATGTCCGATATTATCGGCCGACCGATATTATCGGCAGTAAAATGTGATAGCGGAAAATATCGGTATCGGTTTAAAAAAAAAAAACAATAACAATATTTGTTATATATATATCCAGTGAAATTATTAGTTACCTGAAATTATTCAGTTTTTTGGGGGGGGGGAAACCCTGCATATATCGGTATCGGTTGATATCGGTATCGGAAATTAAGAGTTGGACAATATCGGAATATCGGTATCGGTAAAAAATCCAATATCGAGCATCCCTACCTGTAACACATAGTTTAAGATGCCAGGAAGCAGAGAATAGCTATTACAATATAGTCCTCGTCTCGTGTGTTTACTGTAACTCAGTGGTAAACTGTGACTCTGCAGGGAGTTGTCCATGACCATTGCTGGTTACCTTGGTGACAAAGTCCTGATAACTGCAGATAACTGTCTTGTATGCTTGCCCTTGGTGCCAAGCCATGACATCACATTAGTGTTTCTCTCTACAGGGGCGTAGCAGGAGATTCTAGGCCCTGATCACATGATGTGTCTCTGGGCCTCCCTCGCCTCCTCTCCCCAGCTGTGACTCAGGCTACGTTTAGACGGAGAGAGTCTGAACAGAAACCGCAAATGCTTTGTTTACGCTTCTAGGCTACTGGCGCATGCCTGTGATGTGAGCAGTACGCGCGACGAGAGCCTTGACAACCCTTTCGTCATCGTTTTATGCGGTTTGACAGTTTAGATGAGAGCGCGAAGGTTTATCGTTTCTAGGAATTCCACCCTGGAAGGTGGTCTCACTTTTTTACGGTTTCACCCCGTAAAAACGCAGTTTCCGTATAAACGAAAGGCACATCCGAAAAAATATTTTTGCGGATTCACCTGCTAGCGTTTCCGTCTAAACAGGGCCTCATACAGTACACACCTTTTTGTCACCCTGCCATTTGGCAGCTGGACCAGGCGGTTCCATAACCTCACCATTTCACCTTGTTGCTTGACCAAGCAAGAGTCCCACCCCATGTCCCCTTCTATAGCTCCTTTTGGTGTGTATTTATGGACTCCTAAAAAGTATCTTATGGCCCGGTTCTGGATCGCATTACATTCAGGTGCATCATCAAAACCCCATACTCCAGCAGCATAAAATAAAACAGAACCCACCATTGAATCAAATAATTGTGTAAATGTTGAAAACCCAAGGTCAGTGCACACTTTCATTTTACTCAACACGCCCCCTAGCGCCCTTCCTGCTGACTCAGACATTATTTTCCTTCCTTCTATGAAGCACATGTACTCAGAGACTGAATGGTTTGGTGTTCACTCCTGTCTCTCCTGTCCTTTTACCTATCTCCATCACCTTCAATGTCTCTCGCTCTCCCTCAACTCTCTGTCTCTCCTTTCTTAATTTTTTCTATCGGTCTCCATCTCTTTCAATTTCTGTCCCTATCTTTCTCTGTGTGTGTGTGTGTGTGTGTGTGTGTGTGTGTGTGTGTGTGTGTGTGTGTGTGTGTGTGTGTGTGTGTGTGTGTGTGTGTGTGTGTGTGTGTGTGTGTGTGTGTGTGTGCGTGTCCAGGTGGTTTTTGGTTTCCTATCAATCACCACTCTACATATTGCCATAACCAGGGCCATGTGTGCCTCTGCACTCTTTGTGTGCAATTGTGTGTGTGTGTGTGTGTGTGTGTGTGTGTGTGTGTGTGTGTGTGTGTGTGTGTGTGTGTGTGTGTGTGTGTGTGTGTGTTGTAACCTGACCTACTTTTTGCGGTTGAAGATTGTTAATGTCCAGCGTGGATTATAATTCTTCCTACTTGCCTACAGTAGCCTATATCTAACTACTAACTACTTAACCTAACCATACGACTGTACGCCTGACCCTAACCCTTGTCCTAACCATAACCCCCTAACCCTAACCTTAACCTAACCCTAGCCTTAACCTTATCCTAACCCAAACCATAACCACAACACCTAATGCACAGCTCCTGTAACCATGTGGGGTCTGGTCAACGTCCCCACAACAACAACAAAGATGTAGTTTACATAATACATAATAAATGTAATACCCCAAAATAGCCCAAAGTACCCTGAAGTACCCAAAGTACCCCAAAATACCCCAAAGTATACCCCAAAATACCCTAAAGTACCCCAAAATATACCCCAAAATACCACAAAGTACTTTGGGGTATACTTTGGGGTATTTTGTGAAACTTTGGGGTATTTCGTGATACTTTGTGGTATTCTAGGGCATACTTTGGGGTACTTTGGGGGTATTTTGGGGTACTTTGTGGTATACTTTGGTGTATTTTGGGGTACTTTGGGGTATTTTGGGGTACTTTGGGGTATTTTGGGTATACTTTGGGGTACTTTGGGGTATACTTTGGTGTATTTTGGGGTATTTTGGGGTACTTTGGCGTACTTTGGGGTATTTTCTGGTACTTTGTGGTGATTAGTAGGACCCTTTAACTGACGCTTTTATCCAAAGCGACTTACAAGTTCTGTACGACAAGTCATCAGGAAGGGCACAACTCTAGGAGATAGGGAGGTAGGGAGGGGTTTTAGTTTGTGTGGTGTGATAACAATGATAACAATGTTGAAATTGAGATGTTTTAGACTTTAGTTTAGTTTTACAACAGAAATACAAATGTTGTTATAATGAAAGTACCCAAAAAAGGCACCGCTGGGTACCGGCATCGATTCAAATGTGAACGGTGCCCAACCCTAGTGTGTGTGTGTGTGTATGTTTGTGCTAGTGTGTGTGTGTGTGTCCAGAACAATAGCAGCCATCTGAGGCTGTCACAGTGTCGCTGTGATGTCCTGCCTCTGTGTCTGGCTCCACAATGCGCACGCACGCACGCACGCACGCACGCACGCACGCACACACACACACACACACACACACACACACACACACACACACACACACACACACACACACACACACACACACACACACACACACACACACACACACACACACACACACACACACACACACACACACACACACACACACACACACACACACACACACACACACACACACAATGTTCAACACGTGGTAATGATGTCACTCTCATCTCATCTCTTCTTATCTTCTCAAAAGAGTAGCAGAGCAAAGCTAATGATAACTGTTTCATTTACAGTATGTGAATGGAAAATGCTGAAACAATTTGCACCATACTCCAGAGGTACAGTATCGTTTAATAACTCAGCTTTGGGTGATCTAACCTAGTTTTCTAGTTAGTCAATTAGCCAAGCTTTCTAACCAAGTAGGGTCCATTTGATACAGTTGGTAGTTTATAGCAGATTAGTTTGTGCTAATGCTAACCGTTTCATGCATCTGGATGGAAAATGCTAACATTAGTGCCATACAACTTCAGGGTCCATTTGATACATTTGATGGTTTATAGCTAAACATTTCACATCAGGCAGCTGAATAAATGTGGCTCCAGATTCAGATTCAGATAACTTTAATCACCATATTATGTAAAAAAACTTTTTTCACAGATAAAACATTTGTGCAAAACAGGACAAAACAACAGGACAAAACGAGACAAGACAATAAAGTGCAATGGAAAATAGAGTTTAAAATGCCAGCCCTAGCAGCCTTCCAGATCCTCCAGGCCTCTTCCACAGAGGCACGGCGAGAGCACACGGTCTGGATGCGTGTAGCTTTATGCCAAGCAAGCAGTGCAAAAATTTACCGTAGTGGCATGCAGTAATGCGCCTTTCATTTTCGCGGAAATAGGCTGTCTATTGCCATTCTCTTTGACAAACTCTAACCTTAACCAGCTCCTTAACAACGCCTAAACTTAACCGTTCTAACCTTAACCAACTCCGAAACAATGCCTAACCTTAACCTTAACCTTAACCATGATAGAAAGAATATTGCCATTCTCTAAGACAAACTCTAACCTTAACCAGCTCCTTAACAGCGCCTAAACTTAACCGTTCTAACCTTAACCAACTCCGAAACAATGCCTAACCTTAATCGGCGAAAGAATACACGTTAAAAAAAAATCACGTTAAAAAATATTTTCGATGGGATTCGAACTCGCCAGCAAACAAGCCATAGGATCCACAGCCATGTGTCCTTGCCAATTGAGCTATTTGTTGGATACTGAATAAGGGGCGGTGACTTATATATATTGAGCTCCGCTCGTGTCGCATGCGCGGGCACCTCGCGCGAGCACGTCGGCGCACGCACGCACCTGAGCGAGCACGCCGCCGCCGGTGCACGCACGGTAGCATTTGTCTGAAAAGAAGGGCGCTTTACCGCACTAGCGTGCGGTGACGAATGCGGAAGCATTTTTGCACTGCTTGCTTGGCATTAACGTACAGGCGGTCTGGATGCACGGTGCTACCAGGGTCGTGCAAACAGCCCAGAACACCTGTGGACGTGAGCTTCCCTCCATCCAGGATATATACAATGGAAAGTCTCTCAGCAAAGCCCACAAGAATATGAAAGATCCTAGTCACCCCAACCACCAACTGTTTCAGCTGATGACGTCCGGAACAATGGTACAACGGCCTCAAGGCCCGGAACCAGCAGACTCCAGGTCAGTCAGACTGATGACAAATAACACTATACAGTCAGACTGATGACAAATAACACTATACAGTCAGACTGATGACAAATAACACTATAACACTATACAGTCAGACTGATGACAAATAACACTATACAGTCAGACTGATTACAAATAACACTATACAGTCAGACTGATGACAAATAACACTATACAGTCAGACTGATGACAAATAACACTATACAGTCAGACTGATGACAAATAACACTATACAGTCAGACTGATGACAAATAACACTATACAGTCAGACTGATGACAAATAGCACTATACAGTCAGACTGATGACAAATAACACTATACAGTCAGACTGATGACAAATAACACTATACAGTCAGACTGATGACAAATAACACTATACAGTCAGACTGATGACAAATAACACTATAACACTATACAGTCAGACTGATGACAAATAACACTATAACACTATACAGTCAGACTGATGGACAAACAACACTATAACACTATACAGTCAGACTGATGGACAAACAACACTATAACTACCCTGCCTGTGACTGTGGTATTGTAATCTAGTGGTGTTGTATCGCTGTTTATGCTGCTGATTTGCACACACTATACCAGTGATCATCGGGCCACATCATCAGGCCCACTACAGAATATGTGAGGTATGTTAATGTCAATAATGAATTCAGAATATGTGAGGTATGCTCCAGTATTTAGGAGGGCCAGGCGCCATGAGGGCTTAATTGTATCGCCCCCTCTGTATACGCTTTATGTGGCTGCGGGTCCTGGTGGTGGCGGGAGGCGCCGGGACCGGGGGAGATGGGCCGGCCCGCGGGGGTCGCATTCCCGTCGCCGTGCATGGCGGTGTGTGAGAGGCGCACGGGCTGTTTGTGTTTTCCTTCGGTCATGAGTTGACATGCTTTATCGGGGGGGGGGGGTCTTGGATGTGGTAAGGATTGATGTGTGGGGTGTTTGTTTGGGGAACTGACTGTTCCGGGGGGGGGGGGGGTTCACATGCCTTCGAGCGACATTGTACTTATTGTATCCCTATTCTTAAGTCTGCACGTTTGCATTGCACTACTTTTATTGTCTTTTATACCTATTCTTATGTCTGCAATTTATGCATTGTTTTTTATTCCGTCAATTGTGTGTGCTGATGTTCATTTTATACTAATTGCTGTGGTGCACTCTGGACTGTGGTCCATGTGTGGGGAAAAAAAGTACTATATAGATAGTTATTAATATTTATTATTGTTATATTGTAGAAATGTGTGCATTGAAATGTCTGTAAAGTCTCGACGACATTGAAAAGGAGGGTGACCTCGATTGTCTTTTTGAGAATAAATAAAGGTTCGAATGAATGAATGTATCTGGAGACAAATAGCGAAAACAACTAAATACATGGGAAATACAAGACTATCGCTCAGCTGTTGTTTCAAAACAATGGATGGTGTGCTGTTGTTTCAGAACCATGGACAGCGCCGTTTGTTGTGTGCAGGCAAGGTGACACTTGAACAAATTCTCGTCTTTCATGAATTGAATGCAACTTGTGCCGTAAATTCATGCAAGAATGGGGACAAACGAATAGCTCTTTATTTAAGGGAATATCCAGCTTTCAAGCTGGCAACGTTTCTGCGACAATAACCCCCTGACAGCACAGGGTATGACTCTTTGAAAGTGGCAGAATGTGTTATATGATGGTTCACTAGTTTTACCATATTTAAATTACTGTGCTGAAGTCTGGGGAAACACTTATAATTCTACACTACAACCACTTTTTATACTCCAAAAAAGGGCCATAAGGATAGTTCACATTGCAGGTTATCGTGATCACACATTAAAGTTAAATGATCTTGTGGAATTTAAAACAGCACAATTAATGTATAAAGCAAAAGGTCATGTACTTCCAGGAAACCAAGAACTGTTCTTTGATAGGGAGGGGGTTATAATCTGAGGGGAGAACTCAATTTAAAAGTTCTAAATGTACGCACTACCATGAGAAGACACTGCATCTCAATATGTGGAGTGAAACTGTGGAACAGTCTAAATGTGGTGCTAAAGCAATGTCCAAACATGAGACAATTCAAACTGATGTATAAGGAAATTATGTTCACGAGGTACAGGGATGAGGAAGGGACTTGATATTCACGGGTGTTTACATTTTAATTGTATTTCTTTCATGTTTTACATATATAGTTTTTTGTTTTGTATATATATATATATATATATATATATATATATATATATATATTTTTTTTTTTTTTATGTTTTAAAATAGTACACTCATTTGAGTTGTGGAAAAGGGGTAGGATTAAATAAGTGTATACTTCTTCCTACTCCTTTTCGAACATGTAAATTTAGTTATGTTTTGCTTTTGTTTAGTTATTATTTTGTTTGAGTTATGTTTTGATTTTGTTTAGTTATTTATTTTGTTTGTATTCATTTACATGTTCGAAATAAAGATTTCAAATCAAATCAAATCAAATGGTGACGCCTAAGATTGTATTCTTTGCAACAGTGATCCTTTCATTGTAAATGAGGCATACAGGTTTAACATTACTGAAAGTTGGCATGATGATGAATGTGTTGAATGAATCAGTCCATTAATTAAAGCTGCACTTTTTTACGTCAACCTTCCGCTTTAGGCTCTTTTTTTTTGGGTGACTTTGTTGCTCGCCTGCATCATGGCAAACAATTCAAAAGGCTTTTCTTTCTGGAAGCGCTTTCCACCAATCAGAACACAGTGCATAATAGCGTCATTGATGGGGACATGAGAGAGCTCCCCAAAAGTGAAGCCAAAATAGGTGTTACGAGGAGTCTGTTCACACTGATATAGGTGTTAGGGGTCTGTTCACACTGATATAGGTGTTAGGGGTCTGTTCACACTGATATAGGTGTTAGGGGTCTGTTCACACTGATATAGGTGTTAGGGGTCTGTTCACACTGATATAGGTGTTAGGGGTCTGTTCACACTGATATAGGTGTTAGGAGGAGTCTGTTCACACTGATATAGGTGTTAGGGGTCTGTTCACACTGATATAGGTGTTAGGAGGAGTCTGTTCACACTGATATAGGTGTTAGGGGTCTGTTCACACTGATATAGGTGTTAGGAGGAGTCTGTTCACACTGATATAGGTGTTAGGAGTCTGTTCACACTGATATAGGTGTTAGGGGTCTGTTCACACTGATATAGGTGTTAGGAGGAGTCTGTTCACACTGATATAGGTGTTAGGGGTCTGTTCACACTGATATAGGTGTTAGGAGGAGTCTGTTCACACTGATATAGGTGTTAGGAGTCTGTTCACACTGATATAGGTGTTAGGAGGAGTCTGTTCACACTGATATAGGTGTTAGGGGTCTGTTCACACTGATATAGGTGTTAGGAGGAGTCTGTTCACACTGATATAGGTGTTAGGAGTCTGTTCACACTGATATAGGTGTTAGGGGTCTGTTCACACTGATATAGGTGTTAGGAGGAGTCTGTTCACACTGATATAGGTGTTAGGAGGAGTGTTCACACTGATATAGGTGTTAGGAGGAGTCTGTTCACACTGATATAGGTGTTAGGAGTCTGTTCACACTGATATAGGTGTTAGGAGTCTGTTCACACTGATATAGGTGTTAGGGGTCTGTTCACACTGATATAGGTGTTAGGGGTCTGTTCACACTGATATAGGTGTTAGGGGTCTGTTCACACTGATATAGGTGTTAGGAGTCTGTTCACACTGATATAGGTGTTAGGGGTCTGTTCACACTGATATAGGTGTTAGGGGTCTGTTCACACTGATATAGGTGTTAGGGGTCTGTTCACACTGATATAGGTGTTAGGGGTCTGTTCACACTGATATAGGTGTTAGGGGTCTGTTCACACTGATATAGGTGTTAGGGGTCTGTTCACACTGATATAGGTGTTAGGGGTCTGTTCACACTGATATAGGTGTTAGGGGTCTGTTCACACTGATATAGGTGTTAGGAGTCTGTTCACACTGATATAGGTGTTAGGGGTCTGTTCACACTGATATAGGTGTTAGGGGTCTGTTCACACTGATATAGGTGTTAGGGGTCTGTTCACACTGATATAGGTGTTAGGGGTCTGTTCACACTGATATAGGTGTTAGGGGTCTGTTCACACTGATATAGGTGTTAGGAGTCTGTTCACACTGATATAGGTGTTAGGGGTCTGTTCACACTGATATAGGTGTTAGGAGTCTGTTCACACTGATATAGGTGTTAGGGGTCTGTTCACACTGATATAGGTGTTAGGGGTCTGTTCACACTGATATAGGTGTTAGGAGGAGTCTGTTCACACTGATATAGGTGTTAGGGGTCTGTTCACACTGATATAGGTGTTAGGAGTCTGTTCACACTGATATAGGTGTTAGGAGTCTGTTCACACTGATATAGGTGTTAGGGGTCTGTTCACACTGATATAGGTGTTAGGGGTCTGTTCACACTGATATAGGTGTTAGGGGTCTGTTCACACTGATATAGGTGTTAGGAGTCTGTTCACACTGATATAGGTGTTAGGGGTCTGTTCACACTGATATAGGTGTTAGGAGTCCGTTCACACTGATATAGGTGTTAGGGGTCTGTTCACACTGATATAGGTGTTAGGGGTCTGTTCACACTGATATAGGTGTTAGGAGGAGTCTGTTCACACTGATATAGGTGTTAGGGGTCTGTTCACACTGATATAGGTGTTAGGGGTCTGTTCACACTGATATAGGTGTTAGGGGTCTGTTCACACTGATATAGGTGTTAGGAGTCTGTTCACACTGATATAGGTGTTAGGAGGAGTCTGTTCACACTGATATAGGTGTTAGGGGTCTGTTCACACTGATATAGGTGTTAGGAGGAGTCTGTTCACACTGATATAGGTGTTAGGGGTCTGTTCACACTGATATAGGTGGTAGGGGTCTGTTCACACTGATATAGGTGTTAGGGGTCTGTTCACACTGATATAGGTGTTAGGAGTCTGTTCACACTGATATAGGTGTTAGGGGTCTGTTCACACTGATATAGGTGTTAGGAGGAGTCTGTTCACACTGATATAGGTGTTAGGAGGAGTCTGTTCACACTGATATAGGTATTAGGGGTCTGTTCACACTGATATAGGTGTTAGGGGTCTGTTCACACTGATATAGGTGTTATACTCTACAGCCACTTTGCACCCACTACACCCACACTGTGTTTATTGTATTGTAAATCAGTGCTATTTTATTGATGCTTATGCTGCTATTTGTATAGCTTTCTTTTTTTCCGTCCTACTCGATGATGCTGCTACAAGGCCGAGGAGCCAGGAAGAAAATAAGTCCACTCTTCTATGCTGTAATAGTGTATGAATGAGGTGACAATAAATCTAAATCTAAATCTGATTGAAAATGCAAAAATAAAATGGCACTTGAGCTGAAAGGGAGCCGTCAATCAAGCATGATCTGACTGTGCCCCCCCCGCCATCCTGAGAAATGGTCTGAGTAGCCAGATGAGCTGTTTTTGAGCTGGGTTTTATAATAGTTATTAAGTTTGGATCATTCAAACTGGGCGGTTAACACTTTGGGTGCCGTTCACGTAGATCTACATTTCTGTGGCCCGACGGTTGAGTGCCGGAAACGTAGATCTACGTTTTTTTCTCATGGTATGTCTTTTATTCGCTATTCATAATTCAGCGGGGCACCTTGTGCATGCTGTTCTGAGTGTGTCTGAGATTGCAGACGGTCAATACCGCCGCCTACCGCCTTGTGGCAGCTACTGCACCTCCATTAGAAACGATGTGGTTTGTTATCTGGGCCGAGCAGAGTCGTGCGGGCGGGGTTTAAATACTCCAGCAAACCAAGCGGTCACCATCATACATCTACGAGGCTGCCCCCCCCCCCCCCCCCCCCTCGTTCATATGCAATGCCGAATAACGTGGCACGGACTCCGTGGCGATAATTGGATATTTTTTTTGCATTACATCAGAGACAAGGTAAGAACACTATATATCAAATCTTGCGTTGATCTGATATTTCTTTCTCCCGTGATCGAAGCTATCTGTGTGGAATGTGTTGTGCTTTTTACCGTTGGCTGCGGTGGGGGGGGGGGGGGGGGGGGGCAAGCGCCCCGCTACAAGCCCCATTTCATGGATGCATGAGGAAGGATAATAACGATAATCTAGCGTTGATTTCAGGAAGATTCGATAATCAGGCGAAAAATTCCAACGTGATAAGTGGATTCCACTAAAACGCTATTATCGCGTCTTTTTCCTGGGATTACTAAGAATCACCCAAACTATATTCATATTCAAAATGGTATAAAACGGAAATGTACGGATGAAAAAAATATCTGTTTTTTGCATGTTGACCAGAAGCAACTCACTGACAATCGACGGTGTTATTAGATCCATAGCTATAATATAAAATATAGGTTTAGCTCTACAAACAATGTGAGCGTTTACATGGGGTTAATGGACGGCAAGGCCAGATGCACTTCCCGGAAGGGGCGTGGCACCCAATGTGTTAATAACATGTTTTTCTGTGGTGTGACAAACTCAGAACACCTATTTATTTTCACTTTACCCCCGACTTTAAAGGAACTTTTGGGGAAATTTGCTTATTTGCCATCTACCCTGGAGTTAGACAAGCAGATACATACCCTTTTCTTCTCTGTGCATGCATTAGGCTCCCAACAAGTTGGCGTGTTCCTTTAAATTGAACTTGTCCAGTTTCAATGGACTGGGTTATCAACGGCAGTGGCCTGGTTGCTCGATCCACTTCACATACTCAACGTCTCATGTGTGGCTGTGGCCTTAATAAGCAAAAATCTGAGATAATGAGCATAATAGGACAAAGTTCCTCTACCCTACTCTAATCCTTAATCCAACATCAGCCAACAGACAGAGACTAATATCTAGGGTAATCTGGAAACTCCTGATCACTCCTTATCCCCTGGACCACGCGAGAGCGAGAGCAGGGTATCACAGTCACAGCCAGTACAACCCCTGGACCACGCGAGAGCAGGCAGCACTGTAGCACAGTCACAGCCAGTACAACCCCTGGACCACACGAGAGCAGGCAGCACTGTAGCACAGTCACAGCCAGTACAACCACACGAGAGCAGGCAGCACTGTAGCACAGTCACAGCCAGTACAACCACACGAGAGCAGGCAGCACTGTAGCACAGTCACAGCCAGTACAACCACACGAGAGCAGGCAGCACTGTAGCACAGTCACAGCCAGTACAACCACACGAGAGCAGGCAGCACTGTAGCACAGTCACAGCCAGTACAACCACACGAGAGCAGGCAGCACTGTAGCACAGTCACAGCCAGTACAACCACACGAGAGCAGGCAGCACTGTAGCACAGTCACAGCCAGTACAACCACACGAGAGCAGGCAGCACTGTAGCACAGTCACAGCCAGTACAACCACACGAGAGCAGGCAGCACTGTAGCACAGTCACAGCCAGTACAACCACACGAGAGCAGGCAGCACTGTAGCACAGTCACAGCCAGTACAACCACACAAGAGCAGGCAGCACTGTAGCACAGTCACAGCCAGTACAACCACACGAGAGCAGGCAGCACTGTAGCACAGTCACAGCCAGTACAACCCCTGGATGTAGGTGCAAGTCACCCATTTAATTAGACCTAATTCGTCTTCATGTGAGAGTGGACGCCAACCCAGGATATATTCTACATATATGGCTACAGAATAATGAATATTCTGTATCTATGGTTACAGAATAATGAATATTCTATATCTATGGTTACATAATAATGAATATTATATAGCTATGTTACAGAATAATGAATATTATATATCTATGGTTACAGAATAATGAATATTCTATATATATGTTACAGAATAATGAATATTCTATATCTATGGTCACATACAGAATAATGAATATTCTATATCTATGTTACAGAATAATGAATATTCTATATCTATGTTACAGAACAATGAATATTCTATATCTATGGTTACAGAATAATGAATATTCTATATCTATGTTTACAGAATAATGAATATTCTATATCTGTTACATAATAATGAATATTCTATATCTATGGTTACAGATTCATTCATATTCTATATATATGGTTACAGAATAATGAATATTCTATATCTATGGTCACATACAGAATGAATATTCTATATATATGGTTACAGAATACAGATAAATGAATATTATATATATATATATATATATATATATATATATATATGGTTACCTACAGAATAATGAATATTATATATATATATATGGTTACATACAGAATAATGAATATTCTATATCTATGATACATCTTTGTTTACTCATCTATGACAAGTCAAAATGGCTGCTATGAAAAGGGTCTATTGCCCTATAAATGTATGAAATGGGAAAAGATGAGCAAATAATCCACTGACAATGGGTCCGTTGTGTGATGCTGCTGGATGACTAGGAGACAGCAGGGCAGAAGACCTTCCTCTAGCAGCGTGAAAGAACGTGTCTTAACTTCCTGTGGGGTCATCTGACAGAGAATCACGCAGCGTGTCACAATTGCCTGTACATATGACTCGCCTGTTCATTTAGCATTAGTGACGGCTAGATTATGGGAAGGACCACACCATGGGTTCCAGTGGGCTGGTCTGCCTCTCAATCTCACCCTCATGTGCGTCGCTCCACAGCCTCTGGGACTGGGCCGTGGGCCAAGTGTGTTGTGGTGGTCGTGGTGAACCTCATGGGCAAACCAGTTCCACAGTATGACTGGGAGGAACAGTACTATACTGAATATGAATATAATTATTTTTTTATTATGATTATATACCGTATATAAAAATGAAATAGCTGCATGACAGTTGTATTACAAGATAAAGACATAAAAACATGTACCGTCAAATACAGTTATACTGTCTATACTAAGAACAATGTCATGGAAATGGGCATTCTCTCTCTCTCTCTCTCTCTCTCTCTCTCTTCTTTGTAGAATTGTGGGAAGGGACCAGTTTTAGTGGATGTGTGTGTAGTACAGTACAGTTATATAATATATTTGACAGACTTTGAAAGTATTTCTCTCACACGCACACGCACACACACACACACACACACACACACACACACACACACACACACACACACACACACACACCTGGTGGTCAGCAAAAAACCAGACTAAACCATTGCATATCGACAGCTGCCCTCAATACGCACTAATACCCGATCACAAGCCAACCAACTATTCCCATTGTGAGGATGACAATAAGAGCCTATTCATGCCCTGATTGTGGTTTAAAGGGAAGCTATTAAACACAGTGTGGTATTATAACTAGCAACAATATCTCCCTTTGTCCTCAGTACAGGACACAGGGTTTCATTGTAATCACATTATTATAAGGGAAGGATCCAACGTTTTTAAGCTCAAAGGTAGACATTTAATGGGGGGGGGGGATTAGAATTTAGTGTTTTTTTGTTTTTGTTTTTATTAAATACTAGGAAGAATATAAAAGCCACAGTTAAATGACTGTCAAACGGATGGAGAGGTTTGGAACGTTTCAGACGGTTTAGTTACTGATCCTATAAAGATATACAGTCTGCATGCAATTATGCAAACATTAAGTCTATGCTGACACACACACACACACACACACAAACACACACGCTTTATCCACTTAACTAAGCAAGACAGACACTTAAAGTAAACAATTTCTTATTGAGATTTTTATAGTGCCCTCCCTTTATTGAGGAAAGCTGAGAAGGACACAGAGTAGACGGTGGGATCTGATCCCAGGCCAGCAGGGGTGCGTGTACTAGGGCTGTCCCCGATTAAGGATTTGGATAGTCGACTATGATTGGCCGAAATTAGCCGATAAAAAAAGTAAAATATATATATATTTTTTTGATCCACTTTTTCTCCCATTTTTCTATATTTTTCTCCCATCCCAATTTCGTATCATCCAATTCAACCCTCCCCTGTCACGAACGCTGTTTCTTGCCTCCCACAAGCCGGCTGCAATGTGGACTAAGTCATACATAGCACAAGTCCCCTCCGGTACTTGAGGTAACAGCAGTCGCATCTTTTCACCTGCGCAGCTCGATCTCTCAGTGGCAAGGAGTAACGCGTGGGAGGCTCACGCTGCCCCCGACACTTCCTGATTCTACTGCGCAGGCGCACCAACCGACCTGTAGGAGTCGCTGTCCACAACGCCCGATCCCCACCCATCAGTTTCCCACCCCCTAATACGGCCAATGTGTATTAGTACGGACGACCAGCTAAACTGAAAGCAAATGTGGAGCGCTGGGCTCGAACAGGCAAGCCCAGCGTCTCCAGATTTCGTGGCGAGCGCCTTGCCCACTACGCCACGTAGCCGCCCAAAAAAGTTTAATATTTTAAAAAAGATTTATCAATCCATTGGGCTGTGGGGTGGGGGGGGTGCTTAATGTCTGAAGGAGTCGACTGACGGCTTCTTGTCCTTTGCAAAAGCATGCAATAGGTCCACTGATGGATACATCTTGATATTTGTCTAGTCTAGTGTGTTCATTAGATGGGTGAAATCCTCTTTCAGTGCCTCTGTGCCTGTTTTCTTAGGCAGTTAGCCTCTGATATGCGTGCCATTAGCGTTAGCCACGCTTCTAGGCCTCTTTTCTTTTGGAAAGAATGATTTTTTTAAATACATTCTAACATTTAAAAAAACTAATTTGAATATATATATATTTTTTTTTGTATTCGACTAAGAGGTTGGCAGTCGACTACGGCTCCTTTCGATCGATTAGTCGACTATTCGACTAATAGGGGTCAGCCCTAGTGTGTACAGTATATCCTAGGCGGTGGGATCTGTTCCCAGGCCAGCAGGGGTGTGTGTGTGTACGTACAGTATATCCGGAGGGAGGGGTCTAGCAGGAAAACTAAATTACACAACCTCTGAGCTTCTTGTGATTGGAGGATCAAGAAAAGAAGGGGGCTTGGGATAGGTCAATTTCATAAGGAAAACTCAACTTGCAGATTAAGTTAAGATGCATGTATTTAGTTGAGGACAGCCCTATTTTCTATTAGTCATCTTAAGAATGTATTTACCGTAGTTGAGGACAGCCATATTTTGACATACTACTTCCTTCCTCTTGCCTAATAACTAGAATAAGAAGCTTGTCGTCGCCGAGGGGAATGAATGAGGCTGTTAAAACACATTTAAACAAGTCATATATTTGAAATTTGAGACAATGATACATCATCACTGCAATCACACTTTTACATTCCTCTCTACCCTGGAAGCATGGAAAAAGTCTTTGAACTTTTAAGGACTTGACCCCTTCAGTGAAGGAGACCACATGGCAGTGCTTGTGTGTGAGTGCGTGTGCATGTGTGTGTGTGTGTGTCTGAGAGAGAGAGAGAGCATATGGGTGTGAGAGCATGTGCACATGTGTTGGGTGCGTGGCGTGCACTACTGCACATGCAAGTGTGTATTTGTATGTTGTTACATGTGTGCGTGTGTGTGTATTCACATGTATGTGCATGCGTCCATATGTGTACGTGCAGGGTTGTCGCACTTGTCGCAGTCTGGGTCTTAATATAGTGTGTGTCCCTATGTCTGTCCATCAACAGCTCATAAACCATCAAGGGAGAGAGAGAGGGAGGGGAGGGAGGGAGAGGGAGAGAGGAAGAGAGGAAGAGAGGAAGAGAGAAGAAAGAGAGAGAGCAAGAGAGAGGAGCGAGAGGGAGGAGAAGCTTGTATCCCACCATACATTCCTCCCTCTCACACCTGGGGACCAAGTTTGTCTTTCTCGTCATTTTGGGATTTTAGTTCAAGTTTCAAGTTTCTTTAATGTTGTCATACAGAAGTACAGAATACTTTCATACAAAATGCTTCTTACTGTTACGCTCCAGAGACTGTGCTAGACAAGATAGTATCAAATAACATAGTATAGCATGTAGTTTAGAAGAAGAAAATGAGGTCACAGTGTTCGGTATAGACATATGTACAATGTTCTGAGTTACCATATAATATACAATACTATGCAGTGTACTAATGTACAGTACTATATAGTGCAAAGCAGAAATGGGATGAGGTACAATTTAGGTACAATTTACAGTAAGGTGTACGAGTTGTAGTGCAATCCTTCATCAATAAATATAAAGTGTGGGGAGTGGGTGCTACAGTGTGTTTGTTTAAAGTGGGTGTGTGCTATAAAGTGTGTGGAGTGGGTGCTACAGTGTGTTTGTTTAAAGTGAGTGTGTGCGTGTGGATGTGTGTGCTATGTGCGTTTGGTGGTTGTTGTTGTGTAGGGGAGGATCTATGGTGGTTGTTGTTGTGTAGTGTTCATTCATTGTTCGTTTAGCAGCCTGATGGCCTGGGGATAGAAGCTTCTTCTGAGTCTTTCTGTGCTCGCCTTGAGACTCCGGTATCGCTTGCCTGACCGCAGCAGTTCAAAGAGGCAGTTGTTCGGGTGACTGGAGTCTTTAATGATTCTCTTAGCCTTGCCCTTGCAACGCTTGTTGTAAATGTTCTGGAGGGTGGGGAGCCCCCTTATTGTTCCTCACCAGATATTGACAACTTATGGAGAACAGTTCCTACTTTTTCCACACATTGGGCCTCATGTATAATGTATTTATAAATGTGTAATGTTGATTGATGTAATTGACCAAGAAAGGAGGGCGAGGTTTGACATACGTCAATTGTGTTACACCAATGAGTAAATGGTTGAAAGCTGATAAAATACTGAAAACATACTGTGTACCTAAAACATGCATGTCAGCTGTTTTCCAAGGATCCGTCCAATTTGTATGACACCTCCTGTACAAACACTCCCTACTAAATCACTGTGGATACTTGACTCTAAAAGACAAGACTAGATTTGATACTTCAGTTCAGACCCCCAAAAACTAGGGACGCGCAAATATATCTGTGACCACATCGGTGACAGATCAGAAGGGCCATAGGGTCACATGACTATAGCAGGTGCTGTTGAAAGCCAACTGGACTCCACTGATGATGTGAGAAAAACAATGTGCCAGCGTGTGTGTGTGTGTGTGTGTGTGTGTGTGTGTGTGTGTGTGTGTGTGTGTGTGTAACTAGATACAGTTACACACACACACACCGATCTGTCACCAATGTGGAAACTGTTGGTCAAACACTATAGTAACTGATCATCTCAAATTTGAAAACCTATGCACTTGGCCATTTCAACTAAGGAGGTCATTCATTAGCCATGTGCACTTGCTCAGAGGAGAGAGAGAGAGAGGTTAAACGAAGGCCTTGGTAGCACTTATAATAACACCCTGTTATAATACATTTATAAGGTATTTGTAGATAATTAACTAATCATGAACAAACCATTTATATACATTCATAATAATTATTAAATCATTTATAACTATATTTGTATAACATTTACAGATTAGTTCTACATTATTATAACTCATTATCAACATTGTTTGTACTTGATTTGTTCATCATTAAATAATGTTGTTTAATGTGTAGTAACACATTTGTAGATGCTTTGAAAATGGATATGAAAAAACTACTATAGTGTATCTCCATTTATTTTTCATGTTCAACAAATGATTTGTTAAGACATTCATAAAACATTTATAAATCATTTGCAGATGCTATCGTGGGGCCAATCTAAAGTGAAGCCTATTCATCATTAACAAGTGTCTAATACAGTTAATTATTTGTTTACTTTTTCATCACATGTTACAAATGTTGTAGGCAGCTTCGGATACACCCTTCTTTGTGACATCAAACAGTGACAGAATTAGGACTAAAGATAAATGCAATTTATTAACATATAAAATACATGTGCATGACATATAGTGTAACATCGGGGGGCACTAGGACCCAGGAGTACCCTGGCCAGGTAGAGTATCTAGAGAGGAAGTCTCACGCGAGCGAGACTTGACGTCACGTGTTGTCGTCTGTTTGAATGGAAGCACAAGTTATGCGTGCTGCGTCTATACTTTCGCTTTTCAGGTATGAGCAGGTTAAAACCTTTTTTTGTTGGTAAATCTATTCCATCATTTCCGACCTACAAACAACTCTTATATGTTGTGTAGACGTTCGTGTAGATGTGGTGGCCGCTAACGTTACATTGTTCCTAATGTGTGCTCAGTGCTCAGTATGTATGTGATGACGACACGACACACGAGTAATAATTATTTGTGTCGTGTCATTATTTATCACTGAGCACACTGAGCACACATTAGGACCAAATGTAACGTTAGCGGCCACCACATCTACACGAACGTCTACACAACATATAAGAGTTGTTTGTAGGTCGGAAATGATGGAATAGATTTACCAACAAAAAAAGTGTTTAACCTTCTCATACCTTATTAAAAGCGAAAGTATAGACGCAGCACGGATAACTTTGTGCTTCCATTCAAACAGACGACAACACGTGACGTCAAGTCTCGCTCGCGTGAGACTTCCTCTCTAGATACTCTACCTGGCCAGGGTACTCCTGGGTCCTAGTGCCCCCCGATGTTACACTATGTCATGTACATGTATTTTATATGTTAATAAAATTGCATTTATCTTTAGTCCTAATTCTGTCACTGTTTGATGTCACAAAGAAGGGTGTATCCGAAAGCTGCCTACAACATTTGTAACATGTGATGAAAAAGTTAACAAATAATTAACTGTATTAGACACTTGTTAATGATGAATAGGCTTCACTTTAGATTGGCCCCCACGATAGCATCTGCAAATGATTTATAAATGTTTTATGAATGTCTTAACAAATCATTTGTTGAACATGAAAAATAAATGGAGATACACTATAGTAGTTTTTTCATATCCATTTTTCAAAGCATCTACAAATGTGTACTACACATTAAACAACATTATTTAATGATGAACAAATCAAGTACAAACAATGTTGATAATGAGTTATAAATAATGTAGAACTAATCTGTAAATGTTATACAAATATAGTTATAAATGATTTAATAATCATTTATGAATGTATATAAATGGTTTGTTCATGATTAGTTCATTATCTACAAATACCTTATAATGTATTATAACAGGGTGTTATTATAAAGTGCTACCGGCCTTTTCTCGCGATGGTTAGATGTCTCAGATAACACATAATTTAGTGAGACTATCCCTTTCCAGTGCTTAAATCTGGCACTTTTGACTCTTTAAACCCCTGGCTCAACTAAAATAATCCTTAAATGTCCACGTCACTGATTAAAAGTAAACATCTGAATAAACAGAATAAAAAAAGGCCAAAAAGATACAGCAAAGAAAAACAGAATGTGCTTTGTGTCTGACACGTTGATATCATTGACATTTGTAATTACCAGGCGATCACAGTAACTGCGCTATTAGACCAACTAGCGGGACAGTGAGGGTTTAAGAGTTAACTTAAGTACTAATAAAGACTATGACCCCCCACCCCCAACACACATACATTTATGTGCAAGCAGAAAGGAACAGGATGAACATGTCTAGGGTCTCAGTGCTGTGGAAGGGCCAGGAGCAGTTGACAGTGGCGTCATTGTCAAACAACACTCTCAGCAGCCATGACTTCTTCTGTGACGCACTGGCAAGCAAACACACGCAGCTTAATGCAAGCTAAAACATAAGTCTTCTAGTATGTAAATGTTAGTGTGAAGCATGTGTGTGTGTGTGTGTGTGTGTGTGTGTGTGTGTGTGTGTGTGTGTGTGTGTGTGTGTGTGTGTGTGTGTGTGTGTGTGTGTGTGTGTGTGTGTGTGTGTGTGTGTGCGCTTGTGTGTTATGCTTGCTCCCCCACAAGTCTGCAGGGCTGAAGAAAAATGTACACGAGAGAGCATACACATGTACATAAGGCTGAGACGATATGCCATTTGGTAGAATCGATAAATCGGGCCAAATATCGATATTTGTATTAGTATTTAAAAATGTTTTATAGTCTGTGGTCTCTGGATGTGATGAAGAAGTGCACTGCATATCAAATGCACAGTGTAGAGTTGCAATTCAACTAAATGTACATGAAATGGGGATGTTTTAACTAAAACATGCCACAAGACCTAGTATTTTAGTATAGTATAATGTATTAAAAAAAAATATATATATATATATATATATATATGCACATGCAAAAAAATGGCGATTTCACACAGTTATCGATAATTATTACATGGCGTTTTAACATTCGCCGAAATGCTTGATTGTGATTGGTCAATAGCGCTCGGTTGCCCATAGCAGCGGTCCGTTATTTTTCGATAACGGACCGCTGTCAGGGGAAACCGAGCAATAATGGCCGCTGTTCTCAGCTGGAGCAATCAAGCCCACTGACACACACTGCATCAGTGCAATCAGACACACCTGCCGGCTGCCGGCGATAATAATAATAACTTTATTTGGGCTGACAGCGGAGCCACAGAACAACTGCGTCTGCATTTGATCTCGTCTTGTCGATGGTGTAAAATGAATTAGGTATATTGTTAGTAAGTTAGCCATGTAATAAGCAGGATAATGTATAGCCAATACTCGGTCATTGTAGCAAAATGATTGACCTTCACTACGTTTAGAACACCTCGGCGAGGCGCCTCTGTGTTCTAAACTCTGTCGGTCAATTATTTTGCGAAATTACCTCGTAGCTATACATTATCCCTTACATATCGATAAATCGATAATTGGTCTCAACCTTACATATACAAGTAAGCATCTACAGACGCACACACACACACACACTAAGCTCTCATCCATATAAGAACATAAGAGGAATTAGCTTGTTTCAACACTACAGAGACAGAGAGAGAGAGAGAGAGAGAGAGAGAGAGAGAGAGAGAGAGAGAGAGAGAGAGAGAGAGAGAGAGAGAGAGAGAGAGAGAGAGAGAGAGAGAGAGAGAGAGAGAGAGAGAGAGAAATACAAGCATGGGGACAGAGCGTGAGAGTAAGAAAGAAAGAAAGAAAGAAAGAAAGAGAGAAAGAAATAAAAGAGAGAGAAGTGGTACAGAGAGTGAATGACTGAAGATATCAGACTGGAAATGTCACATCCTCTCTTTTGACCTGACTCGAGGATAATATCCATGTCCTCCCGCCGCGGAGTCACATCCTGTGGTCTCCATTCACCTGAAACGCCCCCCCCCCCCCCCCCCGCTTCGTTTCCTGAAGCTGAACTGTGTGACCGAGATGCCAAACCGAACAAATAACTCATCTTATTATCTATAATTATCAATATAGAGCTCATTATCCCTACATCCAGATATCTGGGAAGATATGGAACAAGGGGCTCACCGTTTCTCATTCAAGACTGACAGACATTGAAGTAGGTAGGGTTGGGTACCGCTCACATTTGAACCGATACCGGTACCTATGGATCGATACAGGTACCCGGCAGTAAACACGGTGACGTCCATGGAGGAGATGGCGCTCATCACTAGTAACTTTTGTTATCTCAAAATCAATGGTATATTCTATGACTATGACTATAGGCTTTTAGACTAATAGGTAGGAAGAGTAAGGAAAGACCCAGGTGAGAAGGGCCGTCAATGGGCTCAAATGTACAAATACATTTAAAATATGAATTAATATCCAACATACATACGTATAAAAAGTATAAAGAAAGTATATACAAAATTATAGTACCTTTTATAGAAGTAGCCCATAAGACGACCCCCCCCCCCCCCCCCCCAACGATTATCATCTTCCATCGCGATGTTTCACTGTGAACATCGTCATGTGCCAATTCGGTTGACATCGTAGACATAAGTATAATACTAGGCATGCTTGTAGGGAAACGTTCACACTGCTACTACCAAAAACCAATGCAGCAAAGAAAACTGTGTTATATAGAGCCATGTCATATTGGAATAAACTGCCAGTACATCTTACTCAGATAACCAGTAAGATAAGTTTTAAAAAGAATTTGAAAACAGCATTGAGAGAAAAAGAATTAGTTTACATTAAAGAAAAACACAGATACTGTAGTTTACACTGTAAAGATAGAGTAGAATCCCTTTTATTGTTTTTCTGTGATCTGATACTCTGTTTGTGTACTGTAATGCTATTTGGAATTATTTTTATATGTAGGAATATTGGAATATATTTTTAAATGTATGCTACTATATGTTATGTATGTATGTACTGTTTTGTTGCGTGTGGACCCCAGGAAGACTAGTTGTTGCTGCGATGATGACTAATGGGGATCCGTAATAAAGATAAAGATCGTCCAGCCCTACTTTGAAGGCTAATATATCCCTTTCTAGAAACAACAAACTGGCAGTGTCCCCGTTGCCTAGCAACACCAGATGTCTCAGGTTGTTATAGGAGAACACAGAAGAGGAGCTGGTCGACTGGAATTGTGCTGCTAATGGGGAACAGCTTGGACCCGTGTTTATTTCAGGTAATGATATTAACAAACACTGCAAAAGGGAATAAACGTGGGTCCACTTAGAATGTTTATGTTGTCGACTTGAAACAGTCAAACTAATTAAATCCAATGGGCCATCAAGTCATGCAGATACATACAGTACACACACACACACACACACACACACACACACACACGCGCACACACACACACACACACACACAACATTGCTGCTTCCTCACTCAGGGCTCATCTTGTCTTTTCTGTCTCTCTTTTCTGAGAATGAGTTGGTTAGTCTCCCTCCGAAAGGGCCACAGGAAGTGAGGTCGCAGGAAGAGGAATGGGTATCCTTCTCAAGTCACTTCCCGTACATCACAATGACAACATGACACACACAGACACGCGTGCGCACACCAAACTCACATCCTGCACATTGGAATGACAACGCCACAAACACACAAGGAAACCAGGCTTGAATCTAAGACACGGAACACACTCAACACACACTCAACACACACACACACACACCACACACACACACACACTCAACACACTCAACACACACACACACACACACACACACACACACACACACACACACACACACACACACACACACACACACACACACACACACACACACACACACACACACACACACACACACACACACACACACACACACACACACACACACACACACACACACACACACACACACACACACACACACGCATACCTGAATCCGCAGGTCATAATCACATATACAGGATTCAAACATCAACAGAGACTCAAGTGCTTTTAAGAACAAGTTATGGAAAAATGCTGCCTGGCTACCACTTACCACAGAGATCATAAACATAAACCAAAGAGTCATTCCTGCTCTCTGTCTCATACACACACAGTTTTACATATAGCCTAGATAACAGTCCTTGCCTGCTAGAGTCCAGCAAGCCAGGTTATTATTTTTTTTATCCACTTTTTCTCCATTTTCAATTTTTCTCCCATCCCATTTTCATATCGTCCAATTCAACCCTCCCCTGTCTTCGAACGCTGTTTCTTGCCTCCCACAAGCCGGCTGCAATGTGGACTAAGTCATACATAGCACGAGTCCCCTCCGATACTCGAGGTAACAGCCGTCGCATCTTTTCACCCGCGCGGCTCAATCTTTCAGCGTCGGGGGTCTGGGCTTTGGAGGGGCCCCGCCCCCATCGCTTCTTGATTCTACGGCGCAGGCGCACCAACCGACCTGTAGGAGTCGCTGTCCACAACGCCCGATCCCCACCCTTCAGTTTCCCTCCCCGTAATACGGCCAATGTGTATTACTGTGGACGACCAGCTAAACTGAAAGCAATGTGGAGAGCGGGGCTCAAACAGGAGGCATCCTGTTTGAGCCCAGTCTCCAGCATTCGTTGCGAGCGCCTTGCCCACTGCGCCACGTAGCCGCCCAGCAAGCCAGGTTATTTTATAAGGACACAGCTATACAGACTGTACACAGGAGAGAGACTGTGCCCGGAGCCCCTAACCTTAACCCTAACTGTAAGTTACACCTATCCCTATCCCCCCCTAACATTAACCGTAAAGTCAGAGAAGCTAGAAACTGGTGCGCAACCATTCATAGCATAATGCTACAAATCAGTTCATGAGAATGACACCCACACCCACCAACTATGTTCTTAGCGTGATACTTCCACTGATTAGTCCCTTGTAAGAGAGAGAGAGAGAGAGGGGGGGGGGGAGAGGAAGAGGGAGAGGGGGGAGGGAGAGAGAGAGAGAGAGAGAGGGGGGGGGGAGGAAGAGGGAGAGGGAGGATTATGTGACCTGATCACTGTACGAGCACATCTCCACACACACACACACACACACACACACACACACACACACACACACACACACACACACACACACACACACACACACACACACACACACACACACACACACACACACACACACACACACACACACACACACACACACACACACACACACACACACACAGGGTGTGGGTCCGATTACAACAGTGGTGCCTCTCTGTCTCCGAGGAATCAGTGAGAAACAGAGATGTCAATGTCACAGTGACCACATCAGACTGAAGGTTACACACAACGTTACTAAACTACTTTATTGTCAATTTACACAAGACAACTGAACATTGTTCTGATCGGCTGTTTCAACAGCACTTCTAGTAGCAAAGAGCTTCACAATAGAATGACTCAATATTCTTCAGTACGAGTGGCCCCAGTGAGAATCAAACCCTTAACCCCGGTAGCGTTAATGCCATTCTCAGAGGAACAAGCACTCAACCTATTGAACAATATTATCACGATAGACGAGTCACAGCCTTGTAATATCGCAATATGTTGCTATTTATTATTCTTTTTTCAACTGCATATTATGCCCCCCAAAATATTGCGATAATATCGCTGTATGGACTTGTCCTCCACCCCTAGGAGCCAGACAAGTGGAAGGAAACAAACCATGAAACATGAACGATGATGAGAGCACGTGTGAAGACGCCGTATGCTGACGAGAGGAAAGGTTCACCTACTTTGCTGTGTGACAGATTCTATGAGTAGAAGGGAAGGCAAATGAATATGGATGAGAGGAAAATACAGGAGAGGAGAGGAGAAGAGAGGAGATGAGAGGAAAGAGAGGAGAGGAGAGGGAAGAGAGGAGGGGAGAGGAGAAGAGAGGAGAGGAGAGAAGAGAGGGGAGTGGAGAGAAGAGTGGAGATGAGGAGAGGAGAGAAGAGACGGAGGGGAGAAGAGAGGAGAGGGGAGGAGAGGAGAAGAGAGGATATGGGGGGAGGAGAGGAACGGAGAGGTGAGGTGAGGTGAGGTGAGGAGAGGTGAGGTGAGGAGGGTAGAGGAGAGGAGAGGAGAGGAGGGTAGAGGAGAGGAGGTGGCATAGAGAAGAAAGGAAGAGACCCGAAGGAGGCGAGCAGAGGAGAAGTGGAAGACGGAGAGAGAGAGAGAGAGAGAGAGAGAGAGAGAGAGAGAGAGAGAGAGAGAGAGAGAGAGAGAGAGAGGGATAATGAAAAGATGACAGGAGGATAAGAAGAGATGAGGGGGAGGCAGGAGGACAGAAAGGAGATAATGAACAGAGGAGGAGAGGTGGGAGGAGAGGATATAATCACTTCCGTCAGTGGAAACCCGTCCCGTTCTCATGAAACTATAAAGGTCCCAACAGATGACACACTGCCATTAGAATCCATGCAGGCTTAGATATTCTATTTCACCAGCCTCGCCATGACTGAACAATTATTATATACCATTGGCCTAATTAAAACCAAACAATGATCGTAGAAACTCAATAAGGCAATAAGTGGAATCACTATTAGGCTGTTGTATGATATCTGCCTCTGATCTGCTACATCAAGAAATAGCTTAGACTAGGACTAATTACAAACATTAGGTCCGTTTGTACAAGGCACAATGGATAAAAGCTCTTTATATTACTTTTATCAGTTCTTTATGAAGTTAAAACAAACGTCAGTCCTATTCCAAGGTTTATTATATTAAACAGCATATGTTACTTACTGCATGCATAGACGGAGGGCACTTTCTGCAATATACTAGAATTACATACTGCATAGGTATACAGCCTATAGGAGAAAGAGTTCCACAGTACATAGAGGTACAGCCTATAGGAGAGGAGAGGTCCACACTGTATATATTAGGGGTACAGCCTATAGGAGAGGAGACTTCTATACTACATATTGATTGATTGATTGATTGATTGATTGAAAACGTTATTAACAGATTGCAGAATGGGTACAACACAGTACGGCTCAATACACACAATTCTTAAGGGGATGCAGACCAGAGAAAGACTTTTTGACATACACGACATACAGTGTACTGTTACATCCAGACATTTATGACATACAAGATATACAAATATACAGTACTGTTTAAGAGACAGAGATCCTAAAAGAAAATATATACATTCGAGGGGGAAGAAACTGTACATTGGAGGGGGTTGGGTGGGTGGGGGGTTTGGACATTTACGGGGGCCAGTTTCGAATTGCAGCCTCCCATAGGTGCTCTTTGAGAGCGGTTTTGAAGGTGGGTAGGGATTCACATTATTTTATGGCTGTGGGTAAAAAAATAGTGAAGGAACAATGGTGTAATGAAAAGAAAACAACTGCAAGGCCTCCAAGCACTGCGTGGGAAAATCTGTATTATCATCATCATAATGTGATGAAAGGAAACCCTGTAGAATTGATCACAAACATACAATAGTCGACTAATCAATCGAAAGGAGCCGTAGTCGACTGCCACGTCTTAAGTCGATTGCACACAAAAAAAAGATATTGTAATATATATATATATATATATATATATATTTTTTTTTTTTTAATCATTCTTTCCTAAAGCAAAGAGGCCTAGAAACATGGCTAACGCTAATGGTGCGCATACAGCAAGGCTAACTGCCTAAGAAAATGGGCACAGAGGCACTGAAAGAGGATTTCACTCGTCTAATGAACACACTAGACAAATATCAAGATGTATCCATCAGTGGACCAATTGCATGCTTTTGCAAAGGAAGCCTTCAGTCGACTCCTTCAGACATTAAGCACCCCCCACAGCCCAAATGGAATGATTAAAAAAAAAAGTATATATATACACTTGTAAATAAAACATACATATGGTAGCAATTAACTTTATGAAGCCCAACACACGCACACACACACGCACATGCGCGCACACACACACGCGCGCACACACATACACACACGCACACGCACACACATACACACACGCACACACACACACAAAAAGGTCAGGATACTCAGCAGCAAAAAGGACTGGACAACTTCCTGTCGGGAGTAACCATTATGGTAAGGTCATAACGAACCACTGAAACCATAACAGGAATTGAATCGCAAACGCTGCCCTCTTTTCTCCTCCTCCAATCACAGCTGTTGCTTCCCTAATGTGCTTCCCTAAACAGTCGTGATTGGAGGATCAATAAAAGAGGGTGGGGTTTGAGAGAGGTCAATTGTTTTGTGAATGCAAGGTAGAGCCTGTTTGAGTCCGTGCTGACTAATGCTTCAAAAGGCACGGCCTTCAACCGAGGCACGGATCTCACCAATGGATTACATTACTAAGTTTGGAATCTCTAATCAGTAGGCGACATGGAGAGAAGAAGGAATGGCCCGTGGAGCCAAGCCAGCAGCAGAACCGCTAGACTAGGCGATGAATTTTCTGGAACAAAAAAGTATAAAAGTGCAATAATTGCTGAGAATATAGAGTAGAGAGGTTTTATCTTCTTCCTTTTATACTGATTCACGGCTTCTAATCTAGCTGTACTCTGCAGTGAGGAGGCCAGACCATCTTCAAAGATAAAATATACAAGTCTCATTCATGTCTCAGAAACACAATAGTCTGCGTGCATGTGTATGTTGGCTGGGAGCACTTTAGAGATAAAGATTAATTCACACATGCAAATAGGAACCATGTGCCTTATGGCATTATTTCATTATCTTTTTATTGTGTGTGAGTGAGTGAGTGAGTGAGTGAGTGAGTGAGTGAGTGAGTGAGTGAGTGAGTGAGTGAGTGAGTGAGTGAGTGAGTGAGTGAGTGAGTGAGTGAGTGAGTGAGTGAGTGAGTGAGTGAGTGAGTGTGTGTATGTGTGTGAGAGAGAGGTGGTGCCAAACATTATTATGACAAAGGTTTTGTCTGAATCGAGTTGGCATGGTTTTAAATGGGGCATGGTTAGTGGGATAATTAATTTAAATGGGGCATGATGGTTAGAAGGATAATGATTGTTTTCAATGCAATTAAAATTATTCAAGGGCCTCTGACAATTACACAACCCACCTCCGAGCCAACCACTGCAGGGTGTGTGTGTGGAGACATGTCGGAGTTGACAGGTTGATGACAGAAAGTAACTGTGTGTGTGTGTGTGTGTGTGTGTGTGTGTGTGTGTGTGTGTGTGTGTGTGTGTGTGTGTGTGTGTGTGTGTGTGTGTGTGTGCCAATGTTGATATTGGTTCTCTCAAGCCACATGCTTTGAATTGCAAACTAACTGACAAAAAATAAACATCCGTCAAATGGCTGACGTGTGTGTGTGTGTGTGTGGTATTATTAACAATAACAATGGCTGGAAACAGAAGAATTCAACAAACAGTTCCCCCGTGAAAGATCGGTCAATACAGCGCACGCACGCACGCACGCACGCATGCACCACACACACACACAATAAAAAAAATAATGACATAATGAAATAATGACATAAGGCACATGGTTCCTATTTGCATACTCAAGTGAATTCATCTTTATCTCTAAAGCGCTCCCAACCAACATACAAAGTGGTCTATAATGATGACGACAACAAAATGCTTTGAAGGATGTAATGCGACCACACAAGTGGACAGATGTGTGCAGATATAAACAGAGCTATGTCCACAGCTGGAACCAACAAGTGAACCAACACGTCTGTTGTACGGGAATGGATCGTTTGAAACTCCTGAACTCTGAACATGTGAAAAATTAAGAAAAAAGAGAGAGCGAAAGAGACTAGAGAAAAAAAGAAAGAGACCGAAAAAAGAGAGGCAGAAAAAGAGAGAGGCAGAAAAAGAGAGAGACAGAGAGAGGCGGGGGCAGAGAGGCGAAATAGAGAGAAAAAGTGAGAGATACAGAGCTGGCAGAGAGAGACAGAGATCGAGAGACAGAAAGAGAGTGAGAGTGAGAAAGAGAGAGAGAAAGAGGGAGCGAGAGAGAGAGAAAGAGTGAGAGTAGGAGAGAAAGAGAGTGAGAGCGAGATAGAGGGAGAGAGAGAGAGAGAGAGAGAGAGAGAGAGAGAGAGAGAGAGAGAGAGAGAGAGAGAGAGAGAGAGAGAGAGAGATGTCAATAGAAGTGCTGTGACAGGGCCTGTTGGTTGAGATAAAGGATACGCACACACACAGATATACACACATACACACATATACTTCATACTACATGCAAATAAACACGCTGCATGTGCAAACATGCAGACACACAGCCCAACTTGTACACACATACACAAAAAACAAAATGACACTGTTTGAAAACTGATTTCAGACACATTTAGACATACGTGCGCAAACACACACAAACACACACACACACACAATATAACGTCACTCTGTCAAAGGTTTACGAGAGTTCACAAAAACACTGTTCAAAAGAGAGAGGGAACATAGAGAAAGAACCAGAGAGAGAGAAAGAGGGAGGCAGAGAGAGAATGAGAGAAAAAGATAGACAGTGAGAATGAGAGGTAATGAGAGGGGAGAGGTTGGGAGAGAAGGACAAGTTGGAGGAAAGAGGGAGCAGGGGATTAAGAGGAAGAGGAGTAGAAAGAAAGAAGAAAGAAAGAAAGAAAGAAAGAAAGAAAGAAAGAAAGAAAGAAAGAAAGAAAGAAAGAAAGAAAGAAAGAAAGAAAGAAAGAAAGAAAGAAAGAAAGAAAGAAAGAAAGAAAGAAAGAAAGAAAGAAAGGACAATTCTCGAAAAGGACAATTGAGGTCACCCTCATTTTCAATGTCATCGAGACGTACAGACTGATGTCATGTAATTCAATGCATACATTTTTTATAATATAATAATAATAATAAATAATAACAACTATCTATATAGCACCCTTCACACATGGGCCGCAGCCCAAAGTGCCCCACAGCAAGTAACACAAAATTAATATAGGCATACAAATCTGCATACAGTCGACAGAATAAAAACAATGTATAAAATGTAGACATAAGAATAGGCATAAAATAATAATAGTAGTGTTGCTCAAAGGCATGTGAACCCACCCGGAACAGCTAGTCCCCCAAACACGCCACACATCCACCCCCACCAAGAGCCGCCCCCTGATAAAGCACAAAGTCATGACCGAAGGAAAACACAAACAACCCGCGTGCCGCTCACACAGCCGCGCACGCCGATGGGGAGGCCCGGCGACCTCACCGCCACGAGGAGGAAGGACACGTCCCGCGCCCCAGGACCCGCAGCCGCGCCAAAGGAGCCACACGGCAAGGCAACAACTCAAAACACTCAAAAGGAGACACAGACACAACAGCGGTCAAACGAGAAGACGCGCAGCACCACGGACGATCCGAGACAACACTGGGACCCCAGGGACGACACCCCGAAACACTGCAGAAGCCGCAGTGAGCCCCCCGTGCAAGGAACCCCCAGCGAACCGAGGGGGGAGCCCCACGATGAGAACCAACCAAAATCCATCAAAGCACACGCAAGAGACCAGCACCCGACTCCAGGAAAGGTCCATGAAAAGCCCAGCCGGAGCCATAGGCTCCAACCAAACTCCCCCCAGAGTCGAACACCAGCCCCCCGCCCGCATGCACCCCGATGGACCCCGCCCAGTCCCCACTACTGAACTACCCAAACCCACTGACACCCTAGGGACCCCCCCCCCACATGAAGAACCCACCACGACCCCCACAGCACCCCAAAGCATTCTAAAGCCCTGGGCCCCCCCCCCATCCAACCACCACCACCATGTCCATCCGCCTGAACAACCCCCCCCCCCCACAGGCCGTGGAGCAGTCAGATAGGAACACAATGTCCACATGAGGGCTGTAGACAAACACTGTTGCTTGGTAGCCATCGCACACATCAGTTATATCACCTGTGCAGTGACGCACCTGAACGCGTTCAATGAACGATCGTTCATGAACACGTTCGTATTTTGGGCGACGTGAACTGAACGTACTGTATATCCGCTAAATGAACGTAATTGAGAACGCGTTCATTCTCAGCGCTGTATAACGGCGTTCAAAAGTGCGTTCATTCTCAGCACTCTAGTATAACGGCGTTCAAAGGTGTGCCAGATTTCATTCAAAATAATGCGGAAAACCACCCAATCTGGCAACGTGCCTGTCACCCCCTGGCTACGTCATCAGACTCCTCACAACAAACAGTGGAACCGCGGAATCGGCGAGCATTTATCATGGACGAGAGCTGCAGCAGCACTCACTCAGAGTCAGACTCTACCTCTACGACGTCGGCGTATGAGCATTTACAAGAGTTTAACGTTAAAGTCATGGACATGGTTTGGACATGTGCGGAGGAGGGAGGTGGGGTACATCGGGAGGAGGATGCTGGAGATGGAGCTGCCAGGAGAGAGGAGGAGGGGAAGGCCCAAGAGGAGGTTTATGGACACAGTGAAGGAGGACATGCAGGCAGTGGGAGTGATGGAGGACGACGCAGATGACAGAAACAGATGGAAACGGATGATCCGCTGTGGCGACCCCTGACGGGAAGAGCCGAAAGAAAAAGAAGAAAGAAGAAGATGAACGTTAAAGTCAGTACTGACTCTAACTCTAAAAATCTAACGCTTGTCTGTAAACTTTGTCCACCCGGTTTGAAGAAGCAAGTCCGTACATCGACGACGTCGACAGCAAACCTTAAACGGCACATTGAGAATAAGCAAAAGTCCTGTTATTGTTTTCATAATAAAGACAATTCAAGCAAAGTTTTCCCTCATGTTTTTGAAAATATACTGTAGAGATGAAAGCTGCAGCTGCTACTAGTGTGGACTGAATGGGTGGCAGCAAAGCGTTATGGAAATGCCAGTATTCCGATTGCTGTCTGTGGTTCAATAATTTTTACAAATAATAGCTCGCAGCAACGTATTGAAAAAATAACTATAAAATATAAATTAGTTCATTTTTGAAACCATGAACTTTAGTTCAACATTTTTTATGATGAACTATGAACTGAACTAGTTCATTTAAAAAATTGTGAACTGTGAACTGAACTAGTCACCTGTGGTAGCGAGCTAGCTAGCAGACGATACGTTAGCTATCCAACCAGGGAGAGAAAAGAAAATCAGAAAAGAAAATGAAAATATTTTTTGACATAGTCAGGAACTAAAGGAAAAGCTGACGCACCCATAACCCATAAGGTCTCCCTCCTCACTCACCGGTGCCCCTGCCTACCTCAAGGAACTCCTCACCCCCCAGTCCTCCTCACGCTCCCTCCGCTCCGGCACAGCCTACCTCCTCAAAGCCCCCAGGACTAAGCTGCACACCATGGGCGATCGAGCCTTCTGCTCTGCCGCACCCAGACTGTGGAATGCTCTCCCCATCCACCCGAGAGCACCACAATCCGTCGAGGCTTTTAAAAGGGGCCTAAAAACATTTATTTTTAACAAGGCTTTTGCCTGAATTTTTCTTTTTCTTCTATTAATTTTTTCCATTATTTTAATCTATTTTATTTTTATGTTCTTCCATTTCATTGGTTGTTTTATTCATTTTAATTGTTTTATTCATTTAACTTTTTGTCTTTATCTCCTGTAGCACTTTGAGATTTTTACAAATGTAAAGTGCGGTACAAATTGAATTTATTATTATTATTATTATAACAAATGTTCCATAGAACATTAACATAATTTATGTATGTATGTGAATAAGCCCCACTTTGATATGGTCCAAAATTATAATAAATATATCAATTATAACAAAGTTTTCCCCAGGCATTCAGAGCTATTGTGTCAGAGTTGGCGTGAGTTATTTCATGATTTAATTGTATTGAATAATTCTTCATTCATTTCTATAATAATAATGATTCAGCATTGAGGCTGGAGAAGACTCCAGTCTTCCAGAGTGTGATTTAATTTGTCTTACAATCCAAAATTTGAAGTTGGGAGGAAATCTGCTTACAGAACGGATAAACCAGTACGTTATGTAAACAGAAGGCATACGGATGTCATGTAAGACGGGGGTAAATGCTGTACGATCTCATTGGAAACAACAAGTTATATTGAAATTATCTTTGTACAATAACTGGTAATAACTCAGCCTGGTCTTAATCAGTTACCGTCGGTAGTGTGATAGTAAAGGGTTAAGCTTATGTCGTGTGGCAGTGAAAGGGTTAACCATTTGGTAGTGTGGCAGTGAAAGGGTTAATCAGCCGTTGCAATAATCTGATATAGAATAGTTAACTAACTATAACTCCCATTCAACTATATTTAACTATAAATAACAATAACAGAATCCCTGTTCATTCTGACCAGCTAACCCGCTCCCCACCCAGGACACATTCCGTTTACATATCAACAGAACAGTAAAACAGGGCTCTCTGCTCTCTGACCTCTGGCCCTTGAAGCTGGTCAACAGGACCGGTGGGCTGGGTGTCACTGGGTTATTGAAGCTGGTCAACAGGACCGGTGGGCTGGGTGTCACTGGGTTATTGAAGCTGGTCAACAGGACCGGTGGGCTGGGCGTCACTGGGTTATTGAAGCTGGTCAACAGGACCGGTGGGCTGGGTGTCACTGGGTTATTGAAGCTGGTCAACAGGACCGGTGGGCTGGGCGTCACTGGGTTATTGAAGCTGGTTAACAGGACCGGTGGGCTGGGTGTCACTGGGTTATTGAAGCTGGTCAACAGGACCGGTGGGGTGGGCGTCACTGGGTTGCTGGGGTTGAGGATTCTCAAAAACCACACAGCAGACTTCAGTGACACATATACAATAATAAGACTGCTGAAAGACATGCTGGAGATTTATATAAGAAACTAGTATAAATAATGCTCAGGACTTTAAAAAAGGAAGGAAGGAAGAAAGACTGAGAGAGAGAGAGAGAGAGAGAGAGAGAGAGAGAGAGAGAGAGAGAGAGAGAGAGAGAGAGAGAGAGAGAGAGAGAGAGAGAGAGAGAGAGAGAGAAGAGAGAGAGAGAGAGAGAGAGAGAGAGGCAGACAGAAATAGAGACAGACAGAGAGAAAGAGACAAAGAGAGAGAGGGAGGAAGATAGGGGGGGAGAGAGAGACAGGCAGAGAAAAAGAGAGACACACAGAGAAAGAGAGAGAGAGACATAGATAGAGGGAGAGAGACAGATAGAGAGAGGGGGGGAGGGAGAGAGAGAAAGAAAGGCATAGAGACAGAGAGAAAGAGAGAGTGAGAGAAAGACACAGAGAGACAGAGAGACAGACACAGAGAGAGAGAAAGAGGGAGGGGAAGAGAGAGGGAGTGAGAGAGACAAAATGAGTAAGAGAGAAATACAAACAGAATAATGATGGTCTGCACTTTGAATGAGAACGATAAAGACAGATTTCATATTTGTTTCCTGGCAGAATAAAAAGTCATTGTGTTTTTTTTGTACAATGTAGGACAGGAACTCAGGCCTCTATTTTCGTACCGGCACAAGGCTGGTCCAAGCGCTGACACAGGTGTATTTTGAATTTGGTAGGGTGCAAGGTGATTTTGCTTGCGCCCATTTGCTAATTTTGTGGCTCAACATGAACCCGTCTGCGCCGGGATGGGTGGAATGGCATAGCTGGGGGTGTGTCGATTGAAGTAAATCCGTCAGCTGAATGGAACCATCTAATCAATTAATCACAACAAGCTATGCAAGTGTGTCACTTAGTTATTGAATTCATGTGTCGACCAGAATCAATCGATACACATTATTATTACGCGTGGAAGACACCACGGAGACCCACATTCCATAGCAGTTATTTACTTAACCTCTTAACTCATTCAGCGACAATCATGAGTAAAGTCGGGTTAACTCGCCAACCGCTCAGCGTCAATCACGAGTATAGTCGGGTTTTAATCGTTATTGCTTTTATTAGCTATATCCATTAATTTTTCATCCATCCAGCCTGATTTTATCATTGGGAATGGGTCTGAGCTCGCAAAAGGGCAAATACCACCGCCTACGCCTTCCAGCTGGTATTGCACTCCATTACAAATGGTGTAGTTTCTTTTCTGGGCCGATCTGAGCCGTGCGGGCGGGGTTTAAATACTCCGGCAGGACTAGCGTTTACAACGTTACACCTGCGAAAGCGATGGCGTTCTAGCGCCCCCTGGCTTATTAAGCGATAGCGCTGAATGAGTTAAGCCCAAGCCCTAGCCTAAAAGTAAATACCTAAGTAAATGGAAGATTGCTCCACTTCTACAAGGTCCATTTGCAGGTTCTTGGTATCTAGGGACCAGTGATGCCACAGATTACTTGTAAAAGTAATCCGATTACTGATTACTGATTACTCCTTTAAAAAGTAATCCAAGTTACTTTACTGATTACTTGATTATCAGAGTAACTTAGTTACTTTGAAAGTAACTAGGTTACGAAGTCGTCGTCGTTCCCCCAACAGTTTTTTTAAAACGCTTTATTGAAAGTGCATAAATTGTTTTTAACATGTTTCTCTGCACATAACGTAAATTGTTAAACTAGTGCTTCAGCTTCTGTAGTATGGTAAAGCAACAGTCTATGATGCTCACAGCATTAGAGCAGCCAGCCAGTGGTTTTACAAAACCAGTGTATATAATCCATTCACATCTAACAAATGCAGGCTGAACTATTCAATTATATCAACTGTAACTATTAAATTGTTTTTATAAATGTCTCTCTATAAACATACAATGCAGTCTCTCTTTAACATGTAAATTAACTGTAAATCTGGCAAATAAGAGCTTTTGCTCTGCCACCATCAGTCCTCCTGTACCTAGTCGAAGCGTCGTAGTGTTGTGATTCCAGATGCTTTCAATGCAATTGGATGTGCTGTTTTTAGCGGTAGACAGTATTTACGTTTAGGTCGCTTTCACATATAGTTTTGGTGGACTCGGTGCGGTTCTGGGGGTGAAGTTGAAACATCTGAACAATGTCACGCGGTCGAAAAGGGCGCTTGTCTATTGGACAGTGGAAATGTGTGTGTGGCTGCTGCGATCCCGTGTGTGCGCGCGCGCGTGTGTGTGTGTCTGTGTGTGTACTGCGGAGCCCTTCAGAATGAATGAATGAATGAAAACTTTATTAACAGATTGCAGAATGGGTACAGTACAGTACGGCTCAATACATACAATTGTTAAGGGGATGCAGACCAGAGAAAGACTTTCGTCTTGTTTACATCAGGGTCCCCCATTTTCAATTCATCGGAGCCGAGTTTTGACATGGCATTGATCCATTGTTCTATTGAAGCACATTACCACCATCCTCTCGCTAAACAACTTGTAGACCACGGTGTTTTTATGAGTGCCCACAAGTAGCTGTTTTAATAATATAATAAGCAGCGCGCCTCGGTAATAATAATAAGCCGCGTTTTTTCTTCCTGTAAGCGTTTTGGGGTGGAATTCTCAGACGAATGCAACGGAGCCCTGCCGTCACACGATTGGCGCATATGTCAAATGACGTGCTGTGAAGACCCGCCCTACTCTGCCTCTGATTCGCAGACTGTGGATGGGGAATGTGATTGGGCCAAAGCAGAGTCACTCACAGACAGAGAGTCCAGTCACGCCGCGGGCCACATTCTTGTGTAACCCTTTCACTGCCACACCACGTCACTCCCAAATAAGAAAAACAGCTCAAAAATGTATTTTTGACTGTCGAAAACGAAATAAAATACTGCATTCCGCCTGCATTATGAATTTATGATGAGATAGTAACGAAATAGTAATGCACAGCCACTTGGACAAGTAACTGCAATCAGATTACTGGCTTTTAAAGATTAACGCGTTAGATTACTATTTTCGGGGAAAAGTAATCAGATTACAATAACGCGTTACTTAGTAACGCGTTACCGGCATCACTGCTAGGGACATAGATGAACCTCAAGGAATGTATTCCCAGTGTCAGAAATATTGTGTCTGTTACTATGCTCGAGTCAATTGTAATGAACCAATCTTTGACGGTGAATAACCCCATGCTAACATTGACCAAAAGTGGAAATTGCTTCTTGAGATCAAGGGCTAGATCCACAAAGAATGGTTTGCACGGAGCAAATTGCACCCTTACTTACAATTCATTATGAATTGAAAATGGGGGACCCTGATGTAAACAAGACGAAAGTCTTTCTCTGGTCTGCATCCGCTTAACAATTGTGTGTATTGAGCCGTACTGTATTGTGCCCATTCTGCAATCTGTTAATAAAATGTTCATTCAATCAATCAATCTGCACGGTGATTGATTGAATGACATTTTTATTAACAGATTGCAGAATGGGTACAATACAGTACGGCTCAATACACACAATTGTTAACACTTTGAATGCCCAGCAAGGGGCGCACATTTAGTGCTTGAATGCCCACCATCCGCTTCAATGTTAACGTTAATATCGCCTAATCTATGTTTTAAATTATGGCTATGTGTCTAATCTGCCCGTCGCATTATCAATGACCCATTTCCAGTCAACATTGTCGAAGCGGATTGTTTTTTTATCGGTTCATTTCCGTTTTATAGCATTTTGAAAAGCCCTCGTTTTCAAGAAGAAAAAAAAAGAATCCCTGCTAAACGCTGA
Organism: Notolepis coatsorum; assembly: GCF_963971535.1. NCBI lineage: Eukaryota > Metazoa > Chordata > Actinopteri > Aulopiformes > Paralepididae > Notolepis > Notolepis coatsorum. The sequence continues at coordinate 47,434,537 of NC_140179.1, forward strand.
TGTACTGTAATATTCTAGAACGTTGTCATTGTTTGGCCTATTTATGAATCGTTTTCAAATAAACGCTAGATTATCGATATGTGTATATGTGTACGTATGCACGCTGGTGCCGCAAGCTGTAAATCAATTATCTTATTTCCTGATCACTCGCACAGTCAAAACAGCCATATCACATATAGGGGGAAAGCTTATATCTCCGTGAAAAAAGGTCTGATTATCCTAATACTGGTAAAATAGATTCCTTACCTGAGATCAGATGGTATCCAAATGGATTATTCCAATTCCTGATCGACCATTCCAAAAATCTATCCTTTTATTGATCCCACGCATATACTGTAAAACAGCGTATACACGCTGTGCTGAGGGTCCAACATGAAGCTGATCGGACCCGGTTACATGCGTGAGAAGTAAAATGTGGAGTCCGGGTTTTTTTCCCCCATGCATTTTCATTGAGTCCAATCCAAAAGGGTGAATTACCATCTGGGAGACGATAGGGGGCGCTTTTTTCACATCCGAGCGCCTGGGGTGGCTGATTTACCAACGGTAGACTCGGTTGATGAAATATGAATTCAGAAAAAACTACTATTCTCGTTATGGGCATTCAACCCGTGGGGAGTAAACCCGAGAAAACTCGGGTTGGGCATTCAAAGTGTTAAGGGGATGCAGACCAGAGAAAGACATGTCTTGTTTACATCAGGGTCCCCAATTTTCAATTCATAATGATTGCTCCGTGCAATCCATTCTTTGTGGATCTAGCCCTTGCAAGTGTACTAAAAAGCTAAGCAAATTAACAAAGGGCAGATGATTTTGCCATCCGGACACATGCAATTTGAAATATGAATATAGAATCAGGCCTATAAATGACCTTATTATGGCCAAGTCATACATCTATGGATTGGGCCAAATCTCCTATTTCCAATGGCAGAGTTAAATTTAGTACCACCAGGCACCGGTTACAGGCAGCAAATACTGTGAATGAAATCTACTGTAAGAAGTACAGTTACTTTTGTATAATGTCCCTAGTGCCACCATTTTTCACCGGATTGCGATGCGTTTTTTTTTCTAGACGTTCACAGAAAGGTAAAAAAAAACAATATACGTTGTATTTTATGGCAATAACGTTCAGGTTTGTTCGACCTGTGAGATATAAACCCGATTTTCACGCCAATGTTTTTTTCCCCACGTCAAGCGGCTACAGCTTTGACTGCGGCTGGTGTGAGCTGGGTAGTGTAGTTTTATGAAATTTCGACATCCATCGAAAGCCCTGGATCTCCTCTTTCTTAGGACTACATCGATTTCATGACACCGTCATGTCAAAATCGTCTGGTTTCCGATGCACAGAGATTTTTATAAGCTCATATTTAGCTAATAACAGTTAAAATCATTGCTAAACAAACGTAGTACTAACTACAGTAACCTTACTGTCGTGCACTTGTCCTAATATACTAACCTACACTGTAGCCCTCAACACTTTGATGAACATTGTTACTCAGCTGATAGAGTTGTGCCCTTCCTGATGACTTGTCGTACAGAACTTGTAAGTCGCTTTGGATAAAAGCGTCAGCTAAATGACAAAATGTAAACATTTAAATGTAGTGCTGAAAATATACACTTTGACTGCTCTTTTGATATGGTTAGGGTCTTTACTCTTGGCTACATTTGAAAAAGAAACAGATTGTATTGCACTCTAAACTCAGACCTGTGTTTGGCATCTAGATTCACGAAAATAGAGCCCTTTGTCTAAACACAGTGGTTTAAATGGTAAATGGACTGCATTTATATAGCACAGAATCAAACTGGTAACCTTCCCGGTTATCGGATGAGCGCTCTACCTCCTGAGCCGCACTGTCACCTCCTCTGGTTTACTTTAAAGTACTTCAGGGACAGTTTTCCATTTGTGTTGTTCACATTTTATATTCTCTGGAAATCAAACCGTAGCCATTTACAGAATTAACGGAACGAGAGGAGCTCCTCATTTTACCGTGTTTGCATGCATCACTGTTGGCTTATTGTTCTCTAGTTCAGCCTAACTCAGCCCAACGTTGCAGCTAGCTAAAGAAGCAATATTTATTCATAAACAGTTTCATGATGCAGGTTTTTAAAGTGTAAATAAGGATATTTAGGCAAAAATATATCACAATGCACTTTTAGTGTAACTCGCTATAGGGCCTCTGGAACCTGGTAGATCCCATGTGGAGGAATCCTTTGATGTAAATGCAGGAGAGAACACTGTGGGAGACGTACTGTAGTGACCACGCTGACCATACATTCCTCTTTTAGATTGGTTACGAGAGCCGTCAATCATGTATGCATGTGGCTGTGGCACCTTATATAATCCGTCATGCCTGTATAAGTTCAAGGAACAAGTGACTAATTCTGTTCTTTCATGTTCACCGTTAGTGTAACAAGGAACGTATTCAGAAACCTACAATCTCTTCATCAATGCACACGTCCTGCCTTGGCAAGAAATCAGTCAGGTCTGCCAGCTGTGGCTAGCTGTGGTATGTCCACAATACATTCTCTCTCTCTGTGTGTGTGTGTGTGTGTGTGGTGAGATTGTTACAAAACCTCTCTCTACCTTTCTCTCTCTCTCTCTCTACCTTTCTCTATCTCTCTCTCTCTCTCTCTCTCTCTCTCTCTCTCTCTCTCTCTCTCTCTCTCTCTCTCTCACACACACACACCTCAACACTTCCATTGTGGTTGCCTATATAATGTATAACTTCTTAGACTGTGAGCCAGGTAAGGATGTTTGAGCTGATGAATAGATGGTTGATTTGATTATGACACATGAGTGATCAAACAGCCGCGGGGCGTGCATTTACGCACACGCACACACACACACAGTGCTGCTGGGGTGATGAAACCCCAGCAGCAGATAGCGAGAGAGAGAGAGAGAGAGAGAGAGAGAGAGAGAGAGAGAGAGAGAGAGAGAGAGAGAGAGAGAGAGAGAGAGAGAGAGAGAGAGAGAGAGTGAGATAGAAAGGGAGGGAGAGATATAGAGAGGAGATAGAGAGAGCAAGGGAGAGAGAGCGAGAGAGAAGAGAGGGAATGAGAGAGAGAGAGAGAGAGAGATCAGGAGCCTCTTTTATAAAACTGTGCAGAGAATCCATAGTTCCATAGAATTCATAGTTTTGCAGTCTACAAACAAGATTACATTTACATTACTTATTAGCCTAAACAATATTCAGCCAAATCAGTTATATGGGTTGTAAATACACTTTTTTTTAAAGCACCTGTGTAACACTCAGCCAACCATCAGCCAGCGAGTACAATTGTATCCAAGCCATTTAACCTCTTAAGCCCTAGCCATATTTTCCGAAAATTCCCCTAAAAGTACATACCAAGTAAATGGAAGATTGCTCCACTTCGACAAGGTCCATTTGCATGTTCTTGGTATCTAGGGACATCTATGGACCTCTGGGAATGTATTCCCAGTGTCAGAAATATTGCGTCTGTTACTATGCTTGAGTAAATTGTAATGAACCAATCTTTGACGGTGAATAACACCATGCTAACATTGACCAGAGGTGAAAAACTGCCACTGACCTCATTTAGCACCTTGTGTACAAAAAATCGAAGCAAATTAATAAAGGGTTTTACATAATGCTGATGCATAATTTACAGGTTTTTTTGTAGATACAGTACTGAATTCTAAATCGTCCGTTTACCGGTGCAATGCGCAGAGATTTTTATAAGCTGATATTTCGCTAATAACACTTAAAATCATTGCTAAACAAACGTAGTGCTGAAAATATACACTTTGACTGCTGTTTTGATCTTTACTCTTGGCTACATTTGAAAAAGCAATGCAACATTACTTAATATGGTATTTATTGATCTATTTATGACGTGAAATAAATATTGTGCAAGGTTAAACACCCACCACCCCAAGCCATCAAACAATGACGGGTGTTTCCAACAATATATCCCTAAAACATCTACTGTCAAAATGTCTCCGTAGCTTTCATTGTACTGTTGCCACAGAACATGTTGTTCCTTACTGTTGAGTGTTGACAGAATGTGCCATCACAAAATACCTTCTCTAACGCCATTATGTAAACTTTAAAAGCTGTATCTTTGTGACCTCTAGAGAGAAACCTGGAGTGTAGGCTTGGAAAGTCACAAAAGATAAAAAAGATAAATCATCTTTAAGAATTCTGTATGAATTCTTAGTCCCGGACTATTTGCTCTATCCTTAGAACCTTTAGCACAGTATATAAGACAATCCCAATCCATAGAGCCGATCTCAATTAGGGGCACACAGCATCATATTAGTTTATATGCGGACGATGTAATATTGTTCATGCAAAACCCTACCACCTCACTGCCTCATCTTCTCAAGCTGATTTTGGCAATCTATCGGGATTTAGGATAAACTGGCCAAAATCGGCCTTCCTTCCACTTAATGTCACTGCGAAGGCTACCTTCCTTCCAGGAAATATACAAATGGTAGAACACTTTAGATGTCTTGGAGTTGAAATATCCCCCACTATATGCCAAACAGTGAAGTATAATTATACAGGAATCCAAGAAAGGATCACAAATGACTTTGACAGGTGGTCAAAACATAAAAACTCAGTACAGGCCCGAGTATCAATAGTTAAAATGGATGTTTTACCCAGAATCAACTTCTTCAGCTCAATGCTAGAATCAACCCCCCCTGCTGGTTACTGGAAAAAATTACACTCCGCCGCATATAAATTTATTTGGAACAACAAACCTCCACGAATTAAAAGATCCACTGCACAGCGGCGGTTAGGTGGCCGAGCGGAGATTGCGTTCGTCACCAGCCCCGGAGCTGAGCTGGATTTGCCTGTTCGAATCCAGCTCACAGCTCCGGGGTTGTCACCAGCTTGGCTGGCCGTCTGCACTGATACAATTGGCTGTATCAGAGGGTGGGAGAAGCTGGCGGGGTGGGTCCGGGTCGTTGTAAACAGCGACTCCTACAGTTCGGTCGGGGTGCCTGCTAAGCGCGGATTGGACGTGAGGGGGATAGTGTGGTCCTCCCACACGCTACGCCCTCTCAATGAGAATCCGCGCTGCCAGGTGAAAAGAAGCGGTGATTGGCTGGACGTGTGTCGGAGGAAGCACGTGGTAGCCTCCACTCTCCCAGATGATCTGACTGTGGGGGGTAAGTGCGCAGCGACCAGGAAGGGACTGGGAATTGGCATACGACTAACATTGGGATGGGAGAAAATCGGAGGAAAATGGAGGGGGAAAAAGACAAAAAAAAAAAAAAAAAAATCCACTGCACAGAGAAACAAAGCCGCCGGAGGTTTAGCATTTCCAGACTTCTACCACTATTTTAAAGCGTACTTTTTAAGACCACTGATCACCTGGTTTGATTCTCAAGCATCTGTATCCTGGAGAACATTAGAAGAAAACATTGTGACACCACATAGACTGCAGGATGTAGTATACACCAACCTATCAATTAAGCAATGCAACTTGAAATTTGGCCCTCTTATTACACATGTGATCCGGATATGGCGTGAAACACAAAAAAAAATTATTAACCAACATAAATGGCATAGACACTCTCCCATATTTAATAACAATACACTCCTTATTGCACAACAACTTATCAGATTTCCCAAATGGGAAAAGAATGGCATATACATTGGGAGATATCTTCAACAAACGGGGTTTCTGTAGCTATCAAGATATACATAACAAATTTAACCTCACCAGTTCCACATATTATTTCTACAGACAGTTATTAGCATGCTTGAAGGCTCATGGAGTCCCATTAAAGGCACCACTTGAGCACCACAGATATCACAAGTTCTTTTATGAAAGGGAGACATCGAGAGGATTTGTCACGGACTTTTACCATCACTTACTTACATCTTCATATGAAGCCCTTCCCCTAGACTCAGTTTGGAGGAAGGATATACCAGACCTGGAAGTAGATTTTGATTGGGCTGAGGTCTGGGCAAACGTTCGGCTATCGTCACGTAACCCGGATCATCAACAGATTAATCTCAATTTTATTCATAGGACTTATCTAACTCCTATTCGATTGAACTGTATGGGGCTTAAACAAGACTCTCGATGTTCCTTATGTACAAACGGTGATAGTGGTACATTTATGCATATGTATTGGGAATGTCCGCCTGTTAAGATATTTTGGGAAGAAATAACCACACTATTATCAGGATTTTTGTCTTTGACAATACCTGTAATGCCTTCTGTATTGTTGCTGAATGATGTCTCTCAGTTATCACACTCTGTACATATAAAGAGGCTAATCTTGTCCGGTCTTACGGCTGCAAAAAAGCTAATAGCATCACGCTGGATTCAGCCTGATAAAATGTGCCGGAGGGTATGGATTCTTACCTATCTTGATGTGATTTACCTAGAGATATTTACCGCACGAATTCTAGGTGTTAATGAAGCCAGCATAGCAATCTGGTCAGAAGTGGTGGAGAGGATAAAGCATTATATGAACTATTAATCCTTGGTATCAAACGGAATAATGGATGTATTCAAGGGGGGTCCAGTGGGGGGGGGGGAGAACGAGTAAGAGCATTTATGTGTTTTATAGTGGATTTCTACTGTAAATGTTTGTATGTCATGTCAAAAAAATAAATTAAAAAAAATTTGTTCACAAAAAAAGAATTCTGTATGAACACCTCATTTATACTGTGACATGAATATACATATTTTTTTAATAAAAATTTTCTCCCCCCTCTATTTTTCCATATTTTTCTCCCATCCCAATTTAGTCGTTATGCCAATTCCCTTCCTGGTCGTTGCGCACATTTTTCTCCCACTTGCCGGCCTAGGGAGGGTTGAAGACTATCACATGTCTCCTCCGATACATGTGGAGTCAGCCAGCCTCTTCTTTTCACCTGACAGCGAGGACTCTCACTGGGGGAGTGTAACGCGTGGGAGGATCACACTACCTCCCCCAGATCCCTTCCCTGCTGAGCAGGCGCCCCGGCCGACCAGTAGGAGTCGCTGTTTACAACGACCAGGATACATACCCCACCGGCTTCCCGCCAACACTGCCAATTGTGTTAGTAGGGACGACTGACCAAGCTGGAGGTACCGCTGACAGCTGGATTCGAACCCAGTGTCTTTGCGGTGGTAGGCGAGCGCTTAGTCCGCTGCGCTACCCAGCCGCCCACATGAATATAATTGTTGATACAAAATCACAAGGAAAAACGATTTACCCGCAAAATCAATATTCAGTAGGGATGTCCGATATTATCGGCCTACCGATATTATCGGCCGATATCGGCATTCAAATGTGATATCGGAAAATATCGGTATCGGTTAAAAAAAAAAAAATTAAAAAAATTACATTTCTATAACCTTTATTTACCCAGGCAAGCAAGTAAGAACAAATTCTGATTTTATTTATTGTCAAAAGTATGCATAATGTAGTGTTAATTCCACAACAAGAGATATGTAATGTTAATTACCTGAAATTATTCAATTTTTGGGGGGGGGGGAACCCTGCATATATCGGTATCGGTTGATATCGGTTGATATCGGAAATTAAGAGTTGGACAATATCGGTATAGGTAAAAAAGCCAATATAGAGCATCCCTAATATTCAACCATGAAACATATGCTACTGTTAAGGGGGAGAGAGCCTTTCAGCTTTACCAAGGGGCTTGACTCATAAAAACATTCAGCGTTTATTTTTTTTAGTCCAGCAACATGTGGAAAACATAAAAAATAACGCTATAGATAACATTCAGCCACTAGATGTCGCACTAGAGCACCAGCATGTCATTTATCCAATCAGGTGCATTCCACACAGGAAGGAGGGAAAAAAAGGTCACTTTAACACATTCCCTGCCACGCACTTCCAGCATCTTATACCATTCTCTGCCAGTACTGTAAGTCTATGGAGATGTTCACTTTCTTTGCAGGGCTATAACTTTTAAAATTGTATTGCTAAATTTACATTACTATGGCCCATTCAACATCGATTATCTATCGTTCAGGATGTAGGAACATTTTACTTTTTCATTCACACATTCATACGAAAATACCGTCTAGAATATAAATATGTTTTTATCGTTTTCTGCAGTAATTCCTAGAACGTGAGATATAGGCATAAATGCATAATAGATTATCAAATGCTGTTTGTTGCCGATCCACGCTATATTAAAAATTTCAACTGTACATTATTCTAAACGTTATGACTGATCATGCGCGGATGGACGGAGGGGGGAGGGGGTCGTTTATAATTCCGTGATCGTCGTTAAATGCTTTATGTAGTATGGGTGATATATAGATCCGAGCAGTTTGCATGGATAATAATAAACAAACAGGCTGAAAGTAACGTCAGCCTCCTCTTACCGTTGGGCGATGAGACTGGAGCAAAAAGATCCCAGTTATTTGATGGGGATCGAGTCGATCCATTTCCGGTTTGTATAATAACAATACACGCCAAAATCATGTCGATTATTGAGTTATGGCAGCGATCCATATCCACGGTGTGTGGCTAGAGTCCTGCAACAATATGCGAGTGGCTGGACGCATTTAGGAGACGCACCGATATCCAACCGACCATTTCCGGTTTGGCAACTCGCCGATCATCCACCAGGGGGCAGTATTGAAGCGTTGCAGAGTTGTGCCGGCTCACACAGCATCAGACCAGGCTCCGTGAGGGAAATATGAATACCATGGCGAAAATATGAAATATGATCTCAATAACGTCGTACGCCGTGGATTGGCAGAATTCGCATGAACTTGAAACACGTCATACAACGTGATTGGCGGGGAAAGTATTAAGGAAATAACTGTTGTGGTTCTTGGATAGTATAGTTAGTGATAGCAAGTATAGCATAGGGGCATAGAGTAAAACTGTATATATTGCATAGTAGTGTACATAGGACCCAGTGCCTTTAATTCATAGCTAACATTGTATTGCATTTATCTCAGGACTTTGTATGTCTATTTTATCATGTCTATTTTATGTCTATTTTATTATCTTCTACTTATTTTATTTACTATTGTATTCTTGCACAATCGAAGCGGGCATGGCCACCCGCATTTCACTGTATGCCCTGGTATGTATGTGATAAATAAACCTCTTGAATCTTTTTGGGGGGTGGGCGGTTGAAATACTTTTATTCCACACCTTTCTAAAAGCTCTGCGGATGTAAAAGAAAAAAATATATATATATGAAATTATATGATGGCAAGTCGGCAACACCAACATTTATATATGTTCACACTGTCAACGCCCAGAACAATATCAAAATAAATGGCTGAGGAAAAGGTGTATTTGCATCAGATTTCACATGGAGGTTCAAAACACCAAAATATAACTTTCTATGTTAAAAAAACTAATAAAAAAGATTCCCTGGTAAACTTGGTTGAGTTATTCAACAAAACTTGTTTTTTCATGGCCCATTTTTCAATGTCAAATCTCATATGTTCACACAACAGCAATGTATGATGGTGACTTTACACTGCACCAGAAATAAAGGGTAGGTTCCCCCCTGAATCATAAACGGTACAACACTTGAGACTGACTCAAAGGATAAGCTCAGAATTGGCAAAGAAAACACTGTCCAGGCGAACAAACCTTTGTCTATGTCGGCTTGTTTACACAAACTAAATAAACACTTGTTTGGGCTGGAATAGCCTTCAATAATGTGGCCACTCTCACATAGCGTCTAACCTCAGGTAACACTTAACAAATAAATCTGCTATCTGTACACTAAAGCCAGGTCGTAAAAAAAAATATCTCTTCAAACGTTGTGAAACTCCTCTACAGGCACGGCTGCATCGCTGCCAGCTGTCAACAGATCACACACATGCACCCTCTACGCTCAATACCGGTTGGTTAACATGTGGCTGTGGGCGAGGGGCCAGTCCCCACGGCCACGCTGCTCTCTAGGTGGAAATGGACTGTGTTGTTTATATACCGTTTATACAAAGCGCTTCACAAAGCCACGGCTAACTGTTTCCTCAAGGAGTAGATGTTCAAGTTTCAAGTTTCAAGTTTCTTTATTAGTTGTCATACAGAAGTACAGAATACTTTTATACAAAATGCTTCTTTCTGTTACACTCCAGAGACTGTGCTAGACAAAAATAGGCAAGTATAAAATAAAATAAGTATAGCAAGTAAAAAATAGAAGTCATGTACGTAGACACAAGTGTTCAGTATGTACAATGTTCAATGCAGAGTAGAAGTAACTGAGTTACCATACAATATACTATACAATATACTAATATACAATATACTATATAGTGCAAAGCAGAAATGGGATGAGGTACAATTTAGGTACAATTTACAGTAAGGTGTAATGAGGTATGGGTTGTAGTGCAAATTCTTTACCAATAAATATAAAGTGTGTTTCGGTGTTCTAAAGTGGGTAAAGTGGGTGCTGCAGTGAGTTGTTTGTTTAAAGTGAGTGTGTGCGTGTGGATGTGTGTGCTGTGAGTGCATTTGATGGTTGTTACATAGTGTTATTGTTTGTTGAGCAAGCTGATGGCCTGGGGATAGAAGCAAGAAGATGTGCTCCTAAATGAATGAAAATGCACACAAAGACATTTAGGAGCACAGTGCAACTGTTTGGATTGATTTTAGAATATTTCAAATATAGCTAATACATTTAAATATCTTGTAAGAGCCAAACCTTGAAAAGTCATATTTTGAATATTATTTGTATTTTATATATTTAGTTATTGCATAGAAAACGAGCAGTAGTTTAATTTGTAATGCTGTGGTATGCTATAAGCCATATTTATAGTTTAGTTGCGAATTATTCTAAGAAATAACATTACATGTACGTTAGATGTTGTTACTGCGCATGTGCGAGTCTTTATATGCAGTGAACTTGAAGTGCCTAGTTAGTAGTGAGACAGTGCCCATGCAGTTTGGAAGCACATAACTTTTTGACCATAGTCCATGATCCTAGTTCAGTCTATATATCCTATGAAGAATGATGTTGTACTTTGTGACTGCCCAAAGAAACTAAAGAACCTTCAAACGTATTCTGGAGTCCGTGAGTTTGTACATCATAATTGTGGATACAGATTTGTATTAGCCATTGGACACGAGTCTGAAACTTTTTTGCTGCCTGCACTGAAAATTAAATGGTAAACGAAAGTCTAAAGAAATCCTGCCATTACATATCTATTATCATCAACTATCCGGTTAATTTTTATAGTGCAATGTTT
>NC_140179.1:47450690-47453190 GCF_963971535.1 Notolepis coatsorum
ACCATCAACATTCTTGTGGGCCACGTGAGAGAACCATCTTCACCAGACATTCAAGTCATCCCAAAAGAATATGCTCTATATAATCTCCATAATCTCTCACACTTTGTCCACACATTCAAGTTGTCAGATGTTGCCAACAGGGGGATAAACTTCTAGAATATTTCTCATCCGACTTCTCATGTAGCTGCCAAGCAGAGATGACGGTTTGAGGAAGAGGATGCTGGTTGATTCTAGTGTATTCTGGCTGATTCACACACATTACATACATACCCACACACACACACAGACACACACACTCATACATACATACACACACGAGCAGCAGACACACATGCGCATCCCAGCACACACAAACAAGTGTATCCATACATTAACACTTTGATCGCCGGGGTTAAATTCATAATTTACCATCCCTCGTCAGCCCTATTTAACATGGAGAGGTTCCCCTTCTTTGCAGGGCTATAACTTTTTAAATTGTATTGCTAAATTGACATTACTATGGCCCATTCAACGTCCTATATCTATTGTTCAGGGTGTAGCAGCGTTATACTTTTTCATTCACATATTCATACTAAAATACGGTCTAAAGTATAAGTATGTTTTTATCGTTTCCTGCAGCTTTCTCCAGAACTTGATTTATAGCCCTAAATGCATTATATTGATGATCAAATACAGTTTGGTAGGAATCTGTGCGAGATAAAAAAAAATTCAAATGGACGTACTTCTAGAAGTTACTACGTATGATCTGATGATGACCGGATGGGGGGGGGGGTGGTTTATAATTCCGTGGGCAACGTTATATCATTCATCTAGTGTGGGTGATATGATCATGACTGAGAGCAGTTAGTATCGAAGACATTAAAAAATAACGCTGAAACTCACCGTAGCTTCCTCTCGCCGTTGGGAGATGAGCGTGGAACAGAATTTTTTCTATTATGGGATGTCGAAATATCCGATCCATTTCCAGGTTGTATAATAGTATATACGTCCAAATCATGTTGTTTATCGAGTTATTGGTAACGGATCACTATCCGTTGTGATCAGCTCGAGTCCTGGGACTATTAGCGAGTGATCGGACCGAATTGAAATGAGCACCAGCTTCCACTTCCTGTTTATGCCCTGGGCGATCCGCCGATCGGCCACCAGATGGCGCTCTTGAACCTTTGTAGAGTTGAGAGGGGCTCAACAGTACATCTCATGTCTCCGGGGGAGAAATATGATTTCGATCACAGATTTTTGAAATATTGATATCAAAGACGCTGTCCAGCGTCTTCGGCAGAATGAGCATGGCGGGGAAAGACGTGTTTCAGCGTCAACGGTGATTAAAGTGTTAAAAGCCTATACCACCACATAACTAACACAAGGTACATAAGTCCAAAGCACACGGCAGGCGAGCGACGAATACAACCATCCTCATTCCTCCTGACATTACTGCATGAGGGATAGCTACAATACATTACTGCATGAGGGATAGCTACAATACATTACTGCATGAGGGATAGCTACAATACATTACTGCATGAGGGATAGCTACAATACATTACTGCATGAGGGATAGCTACAATACATTACTGCATGAGGGATAGCTACAATACATTACTGCATGAGGGATAGCTACAATACATTACTGCATGAGGGATAGCTACAATACGTTCACTACCACCTGCTGAGAGAGAGAACGTTTTTTCACGGAGCAATAGGGAAGACGCAAACTGTTCTCAACCATAATTTTCTTTGGACAATAAATCTTACAAACTATCAGCTGCAGCCTGGACATTCAACTCTGTCAACATCCACAACTTATTTTGTTACCTGAGTATAAAAACATCTAAGTAGGTGCATCGTGGCGCATTGTCAATTTATTAGTTAATGACAAGCGGCCACTACACCATCTCCAACTGACGTTATTTATTTAAATTGTTCCTGTTAATGAATAATTAACATAAGTAGCATGGTGATACGTAGGTTATTGATCAATGAATGTATTGATAAATAAATGTATATTACAAATGATACACCAGTAGAAGTCATGTTATTTCCTCATTGTCCTTGCCTGTCTGCCAAAAAAAAATAGGATTGAGGCGATATTTAGCCAGGCGACAGAAGCGCGCGATCGTCACTCAAAAATCTCCTGCTGTGTGGGTTGTCTCATTCATAACAATGGAAGCGATACAATTCTGTCCGTTGCCTGGCTTAAAAAGTCAGTCGCCTGGCAAGAAGCGCCCGCCGTGTGCGTTGGACTATAGTGATAAATATGTCATGAAAATCATAGCCTATGTACCAGACCAGTACATAGAACACAGAGGAGAGAGAGTGGAGACAGAGAGAGGGAGCAGAGAGCAAGAAGAGAGAGAGAGAGAGAGCAAGAGAGCAGAGAGAGAGAGAGAGAGAGAGAGAGAGAGAGAGAGAGAGAGAGAGAGAGAGAGAGAGAGAGAGAGAGAGAGAGAGAGAGAGAGAGAGGAGACATAGTGAGTAGAGCAGAGAGCGAGAAGAGAGAGAG